>NW_026694142.1:0-37275 GCF_021218885.2 Marmota monax | reverse complement strand
GATGGGTAGACCTGCATCCTGAGCTGATGAGTTCAGATGATTTTTGATGGAAAAAATTAGAAATTACCTATTGATTCATTTCAAAGAACACACTTCTGTTTTCATTGATTCTTCCTATTATTTTCTACATCCTTTTTTCTTTATTTCCACTTTGATATTTGTTATTTCCTCTTTTTCTAGTTTTGTGTTTATATTGCTGTTTTTTCATCTAGGCACTTATAGTGCATTAGGTCATTGATATGGACTATTTAACTCTCAATTTCCCTCTAAGCACTCTTTTGGCTGTATCTCATAAGTTTTGCTACATGTACTTTCATTTTCTTGTTTTTAAGCATTTTCTAATTTTCCTTGTGATACGTTTTGATCAATTGGTTGTTTCAGAATATGTTGTTTAACTTCCACATTCTTGTAAATTTTCCATTTTTCTGTCATTTATTTCATGTGTCATTTCATTGTGGGTTATCTTTGAATAGATCAACCATTAAGAAAACTATAGCTAAGCTAAAAAGAAGGAAAATATGAATAACTAAAATAGGAACCCATAGACACATACACCCTACCAAAAGTGAACCAAGGGTATGTACAGAACCTAAACTGATCAATATGAAGCAATGGCATTGAAACAGTATTAAAGAAACAAACAAACTTCCAACAAAGAAAAGCCCCAGAATTAGATGGATTCCAAGCTGAATTTTACCAGACCTTTAAAAAACTTAATGCCAGTATACCTCAAATTATTTGATGAAATAGAAAGGGAAGGGATACTCCAAATTCATTCTATGAAGCCAGAATCACATTCATACTAAAACCAGATAAGGGACACATCAAGTAAAGAAACACCACAGACCAATATTCCTGATGAACACAGATATAAAAATCTATAATAAAATATTGGGAATTCATATTCAAAACACATGAAGAAGAGTCTACTTAATGATTGAATTGGTTCCATTCTAGGGATGCAAGGAATGTTTAACATATGCAAATCTATGACATAATTCCTTACAAAAATTGAAGGACAAAAATCATATTGTCATTTTATTAGATGTAGAAAAGCCCTTGGACCAAAATCTAGCACCCATTCATGTTAAAAATACTGGAGCAACTATGGGTAGATGGAACTTACTTCAACATTCTAAAAGAAGAAAATATATATATATATATACAAACCCAAAGCCAACATTATACCCCAAAGAGAAAAAAACTAAGAGAAATTCCTTTAAAATCAGGAACAAGATAAGGATATCCACTCTTACTTCTCCTATTCACTATAGTAGAAATTTTAGCCAGAGCAATTAAGGAATTTAAAGTGATACAATAGGAAAGGATGATGCCAAATTATCAGTTTGCAGATGATGTGATCCTATACTTAGAAGAGCCAAAACAAACAAAAAAACCAAAAATCCTCACCAGAAGACTCCTAGAGCTGATAAACACAGCACAAATCAGATACAAAAGCAACATGTAATAATTGCTTTTTGAATGTTAAACCAACATTACTTTTCATGGGCTAATCTTTATTTATTCGTGAATTGTTGTCCTTTAATATATTTTTGAACTTGATTTTCTTACCCTTTTTTCTTCTTTTCGTGTTTGGGATCAAACCCAGGGATTTATGAATGCTAAGCAATTGCTCTACCACTGAGCTAAATTACAAGCCCCTTCTTATGTAATTTTAAATGTTCTTTTATTAATTAGGTATATTGGTCTGTAGTGTTTTTTAAATGTCTTTATTATATTTTGATGGAATTATTTCAGCCCCATGCAATTTGCTTATCAGTGACTTCCCTTTCTTTCATTTGGTAGAAATATTTGTGTAAGATTGGTGTTGGTTTTGCCCCCTCCCTTCTGAATTTGTGACATGTTCATCAAGAAAAATCTTCCTTATGATTTTCTTGTTGGAAGGTTTTCAAACTTAATTCAAAATCTTGATAGATATAAATTTGTAGTATTAATTAATTATCCTTCCCCAATGATTATATATATTTCTAATACTCAAAACCTTTGAATTTTGCCTATTTGCCCGAGCTGGGGAGTATCCTTCAGATCATTGAGGTGAACCTAACATAATCACAATGGTTTTTAGGAGAGGAAATTAGGAAGTGAAGAATCAGTCTTTCTCATTGAAGCTGGACTTTATTTTTAGCTCAATGAAACTTATTTCAGACTTCTGTCATCTAAAACTAAAAGGAAACTATTTTGTCATAGGTTTAGAAGCCCTAATATTAATCATATGGTCATTTATCATATTTATGTCTTCCTAAATAATTTAAGGTCTGGTATTTTGATGCCTCCTGCTTCATTTTTCTCACTAAGGATTGCTTTGACTACTCTGCCCTCTTATTTTTCAAAATGAATTTCATGACTGATTTTTCTACAAAGAACATCATTGGAATTTCTTCGATTTCTTTCTTTAGTGTTCTGTAGTTTTCATTGTAGAGGTCTTTCTTTTCTTGTTAGATTGATTCCCAGGTATTTCATTTATTTCTTTTTTAAAGAAGATGCAGTCTTCTTTTTAAAAAAGTATTTTATTAGTTATTTATAGAGCTTTATTTTATATATTTATATGTGGTGCTGAGAATAAAACCCAGTGCCGCACACATGCTAGGCAAGCACTCTTCCACTGAGTGCCTGCCCCCCACAGCCCCAGCCCCAGGTTTTTTAATTTTTGAGGTTATTATGAGTCTGATCATTTTCCTGATTTCTATTTCACCTGATTCATCATTGGTGTATAGGAATACAATTGATTTATGGATGCTTATTTTATATCCTGCTACTTTGCTGAATTCATTTATGAGTTCTAGAAAGTTTTATGGTGGATATTTTTGGGCCTTCTAAACATAGGATCATGTCATTAGCAAATAGGGACATTTTGAGCTCTTTTCCTATTTGTGTCCATTTATTTATTTAAGTTGTAGATGGACACAATATATTTTTATTTATTTATTTGTTTATTTATTTATTTATTTAATGTGGTTGTGAGGATTGAATGCTGTGCCTCACAAGTTCTAAGCAAGCACTCTAACACTGAGCTACAACCCTTGCCCCTGTATCCATTTAATTTCTTTCTTTTGCCTATTTGCTCTAGCTAGAGTTTCAATACGTATGCTGAATAGAAATGGTGAAAGAAGGCATCCCTGTTTTCTTCCAGTTTTTAGAGGGAATGCTTTCAATTTTTCTCCATTTAGAATGATGTTGACCTTGGGCTTAGTATGCATAGCTTTTACAATGTTGAGATATGTTCGTATTATCCCTAGTTTTTCTAGTGTTTTGAACATGAAGGGATGCTGTATTTTGTCAAATTCTTTTTCTGTATCTATTGAGATAATCATGTGATTCTTGTTTTTAATCTACTGATGTGGTGAATTACTGATAGGTTGAATTTCAGTGAATTGATTTTTAGCAAATTAGTCTGCTTTCAGAGTTCAGTGACTAGTAAACTATAATTTTTGCTTTAATTTGTATTCAGTAAAATGGCAGAATAAGAGGTCCCCTGCTCAAATACCCCCATAGGAACATTAATTTATAACCATCCTTGGACAAATGTGCCATTGTGTTCTGGTGGCATTATGGAGGAGTCTATTAATTTGCAGAAGAGCCCAAGACCAAGGAATGTTGTTTGTGAGGGCAGGTCACACATAGGTGGGAAATTTGTGGCTGGGTCTCACCTACAGACCTGAAAATGGCTTTGTTTCCTTGTGGACTCAGCTGCAAGTCCTATTGTGCCACCAGAAGTCTCCACCAAGAGACTTGAGGTGAGTCATGCCCACCTGTATCTTGAGTGACTGATACCCTGACCTCAGGCCTAGTTATGGACCATGAAGCATCCCTGTAAGTTAGGTAGATATCCTCTTAGCTAAAGTCTGTGAGTGTATTCTGTGAGTGGATCCATACATCTAGGAATTTACCAGGAGACATACACATCTGTGTCACCAGAACAGGCCTTCAGATCTTGGTCTTAGCTGTGTAACATGAAGCAACCCTGTGACTTTTCAAGTAAATCTCATTCCAAGTCCAGGGCCAGGCCTATTTCTTTAACACCACACCCAGTGACACTAAGATCTCTCCCCGGGAACCAATGGAAGCCACACTTATTTATGTACCTGAAAACAAGCCTTCTGTCTACAGTTCCAACTGGGAAAACTCAGGTGGACACTTATCCCAGCATAGACAAGGTCAAAAAGGGAATCCAGTCCACCCAAGACCAAACAAAATCCATGATGCTGACTGAAGTGGCTAGTAAATGGGCTGCCAATTGTGAAACCTACTTTAAACTTAGTTGTAGCCATATGACCCAGCTCCAACACCACTTGATTGAAACTGGAGATAATCCCATTAGCCAAAAGAAAAAAAAAGTGAAAAATACTGAAAAAAAAAACATAAGGGAATTTAGGACACCATCAGGAGTATGAATATGTGAACTATTGGGAGTTTCACAAGGAAAGAGAGAGGCAAGAAGCTTATTAAAAGAACTAATGGCAGAAAATTTCTCAAACCTTGGGAATGGTATGTACATCTACACTTGTGTGAATCACTGAACTCTAAGCAAATTTAACCTAAAGAACAATCCCAGGTTTGTTATAATAAAATTGTCAAAAGTCAAACACAAAGAGAATATTGAAATTTAGCAAGAGAATAGACAGTCACACATGCAGAAAGCCACATATAACTTTCAGAACAATTAAGACATTTTACAACAAAAACCTTGCAGGGTAGTTTGGAGACAGATTATATATTCAAAGTACTAAAAGGAAAAAAAAAATGTCAACTAAAAGTACTACACCAAGAAAATAATTCTTTCAGAAATGAATGACAGAAAATAACATTTGCAGATAAAAAAATTGAGAATTTATCACCACTAGACCTGACTCCTTTAGTAAGGGAGTTCTTCAGTTTGATTAAAAGAATGTAAAGTGCCAAAAATGGAAACATAGGAAAGTATAAAATACACTGATAAATGTAAATACATAATCAATTCAGATTATTCTAGTAGTGCAATTTTAAGTAGTATAGAAATCACTTAAGTCTAAAATGAAAGTTGAAAGACAAAATAGTAAACATAATTATAGCTATAATAATTTCAAATGGATACATGATATATGTGTGATATTAATACCATAAAATGTGGTCTGTGGGATGCCGGGTTTTTGTTCTCACAACAAAAAGCCTCAGGGGTCACTCCAGGGAAAGTGGGCTAACTGGGCTGCATAAAATAAGAGACACAAATACCTTTTTGTTTGGGGTCCTCTCTGTGATGGCTCCTATGACCTTAAGGGTCCACAGGAAGAGAGAGAGCTAGAGCACACACTGACCCCTTTGATATTGAGGAGAAGCTATTCAAATGAAGCAAGGGGTCGGGTTTCAGGGGGCTGAGTCTATCTTCATGATGTCCACTGTCAGCAGGTTGACTGACACCTGGGTAGGCCACACCCAAGGGCACAATAAGAGAAGGGGACACTCACAAGGCACTTCCATGGAAGATTCTATCCTAAACAGGGCAAGGGGTTATATTACAAAGGAACAGGTGAGCATAGCTTCACCCATGGGGCTGTAGAAAGACACACCCATGCCCGAGACACTGACCCTCTAACCCAAGAAGGGTGAGGAAAGCTCTGCCACATTTCTGTGACTGAGTGCCTCAGCACCCAGCTGGGGAGTGTGACTCAGTCACATGCATGCTTGGTCTCCTACAGTGGGAGAAATAGAATTCATATGTAATTGAAGTTAATTTGTTAACAGCTTAATAGAATGCTATATTTATTACATATACAACTTCTATGACATACACAATACATAAAGAGAAAGGAATCAAAGCATGCTAATATAAAATAAAAATCACAAAGGACCAGGTGTGGTGGTGCATGCCAATAATCCCAATGGCTTGGGAGGCTAAGGCAGGAGGATTGCCAGTTCAAAGCCAGCTTCAGCAATGGTGAGGCCCTGTCTCTAAATAAAATACAAAATAGGGCCGGGGATGTGGCTCAGTGGTCAAGTGCCCCTGGGTTCAGTCTCTGGTACCCACCCGCAAAAAAAAAAAAAAAAAAAAAAAAAAAAAAAAAAAAAAAAAAACCACAAAGGAATACAAGACAGGCAAAAAGGAACAATGGAATTACAACATAGTCATAAAACAATTAACAAGGTGTTAATAGTACTTATTAGTATCAAAATTACCTTATATAAATATACTAAATTCTGCAGTCAAAAGACATAGTAGCTGAATGAATTAAAAACTAATGATATTCAACAATATGCTTTCCACAAGAGACTTTAGACTTAAGGATAGACATAGGCTAAAAGTGAAGGGATTGGATAAAATATACTATATGCATCTGTTTTAACAAAATGCTCAGGTGTGGTTATATTTATAGTAGGCAAAACTTTTTTGTCATTTTAAAATAAAAAATGGGACTACTATATGACCCAGAAATCTCACCACTGGTTATATATCTAAAGCAACTGAAATGAGCATGTCATAGAGCTATCTACACTGCTTTTTTAAAATTGTAGCACTTTTACGATAGCTAGTATATAGACTGAAACTGAATTTATATCAATGCATGAATGAATAAAGAAAACATGGTATATGTATTTACAATAAAATATTATTCAGCCATGAAAAGCATGAAATTCTATTATTTGCAATAACAGGTGGAACTGGAGATAATTGTACTAAATGAAAGAAGCCACACACAGAAAGACAAACATCACATGATCTTCTTTGTAGAATTTGAAAAAGTTCATCTCATGGAAGTATAGAGTAGAATAGTAGTTACTAGAGACTGCAAAGTGAATACGAGTGGGAATGGGGAGAGGCTAGTCAATGGATAAGTTTCAGGTAGATAGGAGGAATAATTTCTTGTGTTCTATGGCACAGTAGGGTGACTATAATTAACAATAATGAATTATATATTTGAAAATACCTAGAAGAGTATATTTGAAAGTTTTTTCCACAAAAAGTGATACATATTTGAGTTGAGGGATATACTAATTATGCTGATCATTACACAATATAATATGTATCACAACATCACTTTGAATCCCATAGATTTGTGCAATTATTATGTCCATTAAAAATTAAAAAAAATCATTCCAAGAAGAAGTTCATTATATAATAATAAAGAAGTGAATTCATGATGAGGATATAATAATCATGGATATTTATATATCCAACTTTGAAATACTTAAACATAAAAAGAAACAATTATTACAACTGAAGGAAAAATAGACATCAATACAGTAATAGTAGAGTACATTACCCCACTTTCAATAATAAATAGAGAAATGAGACAAATTCTACTTAGAAACAGCAGACCTTCATAACATTGTAAACCAATGGAACTAAGGAATATATATGGAATATTCCATTTCACAACAACAGAACACACATTCTTTTCTAGTCCACATGGAACATTTTGGTGGTTAGATCATGTTGGACCAGAAAACAAGACTTAACAAGTTTAAGAAAATGTTAAATAATACAAAATGTCCTTTTTAACCTCAGTGATACATGAAATCAAAACCAGGAAGAATTTTGGGAAATTCACAAATGTGTTAAAATTAAATAACATAGTTTGGCACAACCAAGTGGTCAAGAAGTAATTGATAAAAAAGTTAAATTTATCATAAGGATGAATATAGAAAATCAACATACAAAAACTTATGGGACATAGAAAATGCAGTCTTAAGAGGCTGGGGATATGGGTCACTGGTAGAGTGCTTGACTAGCATGTGTGAGACACTGGGTTCAGTCCTTGGCACCACATAAAAATAAGTAAAATAAAGGTCTATTGACAACTAAAAAATATTTTTTAAGAAAGAGGAAAGCATATAGCCATAAATGCATACAGTAGGAAAAAAGATCTCATATAAACAATGTAAATTTATACTTCTGGGAACTAAAAAAATTAAGATGAGAAACAAAATGAAAAGGGTTAAAATAAAAACCCAAAGAAAAGATAAACAAAATTAAGATACCTTTAGTTATACTGAGAAAAAAAGAAGATTCCAATAAATTTAGAAAGAAAACATTGCAATTGATAACACAGAAATTCAAAGAATTATGAGATACTATCATGAATAATTACATACCAACACACTGAAATACCTAAGGAAAAATTAATAATTTCATAGAATCATACACTTTTCACAACTGAATCATGAATAAATAAAAAAGTAAGTAAAACAATAATTAATAATAATGAATGAATCAGTAATCAAAATCTTCCCAACAAATAAAAGGACATGACCTGATTGCTTCACTAGGGAACTCTAACAACTATTTAAGTATTAATTATTGCAAACCCTTCATAAACACTTGCAAAATTTGAAGAGGAAGGAAAAATTTCAAGTCATGTTGTAAGGTCAGCATCACCCTCACACCCAAACCAGATAACACTGTAAAGCCATATTGAGAAAGAAAGAATTTGAAGTGATCACACATCCTGATTCAAAATACATTGCAAGGCAATAGTAATCAAAACAGTATGGTGCTGGCAAGAAACAGAGTAATGGAGGAGAATTGAGAACTCAGAACTAAATCCATACATAAAATATCAATGAATATTTAACAAAGGCCCCAGGAAACACAATAGGGGAAGGCCAACCTGTTCAATAAATGTTGTTTAGAAAACTGGATATCCACAGGTGAAATAATGAAATTAGACAATCAGCTCTCACCATGTGCAAAAACAAACAAACAAACAAACAAACAAAAAACCCTCAAAATTATCAAAGGCTTAAATATAAAGCTTCAAACCATAAAAGTCCTAGAAGAAAACATAGGAAAAAATCTCAACACTGGTGTTTGCAATAATCTGTTTGATAGCAACAAAAATAAGAATAAATAAATGGGACTAAGTAAAACAAAAAGTTCTACACAGCAAAGGAAACAATAAAATTAAAAAACCACCTGTGATATAAGAAAATATTTGAATATCACGTATATGTAAGGAGATTAATATGATAAACATAAGGAACAAAATAACTAAAAAAATCAAAATCAAATAACCTAATTAAAAAGTTGCCAATAGGCCTGAAAAGATATTTCTCAAAATAAGACATACGAATGATCAACATATATATGAGAAGGTGTTCAACATCACTGATTATGAGGAAGATGCCAATATAAACCACAACAAGATATCACCTCACAGCTATGATGGCTATTACCAAAAAGACAAGAGATAGCAAATACTGGCAAGGGTGTGAAGAAAATGGAACCATCATATACTGTTGGTAGAAATGTAAATGAATACAAACATAGTGGAAAACTCTACAGAGGTTTCTAAATAATAAAAAATATAACTAATATTTGACCCTGTGATCCTACTCCTATTTATCCAAAGAAATGAAATTATTATGTTGGAGAGATATTTGCAATCTATGTTCTAGTACCATTATTCACAATATGGAGTCCACCTAATTGTCCATAAATGAATGATTGAATAAATAAAATATAGTATATATGTAATGGAACATTATTAACCCATACAAAAGAAATTCTGCCATTTGTGACAACATAAATAAACCTTAGTGATATACTGTTAAGAAAAATAAGTCAGACACAGAAAGACATTGCATGATCTCACTTGGATGTGAAATCTAAAAATAATAACCTCAATGAAACACAGAGTAGAAAAGTGATTATCAGGGTCACTTTAATTTATAAAATGAATAGATTCTTAGGATTTAATGTATAGCATATTGAGTCAAGTTAACAATAATTTAATACTTGCACATAATAAAGTATTCTCACCACAAGTACAAATATACCCAGTAGCAATTATGTAAGGTGATTTTATGTGTTTTATGTGCTAATTAACTCTATTGTTGTAATCATTTCATAATGTATACACTTCATCAAATCATCACATCATAAGCCTTGAATATATATAATTTCTATTAATTATAACTGAGTAAATTGCAAAATATTTTTTCATTTGTTTATTTGGAAATTTATCTTTGTTTTAATTAATTTTTATTGAACAAAGATTTTTCAAATTATGAATTAAATATGTGCTTCTTTTAACAAGTGAAACAACACATTACATCTGGATAGCCCAACCTCACATGCCATATTAACCACTGTACTTTTCTCACTGTTCACATGAATACACGTATACTTTTGTACACACTTAAGAATCAGAATTATGTACACTTTTATAGCATTTCTAAGAACTCTTTTTGGAAATAAATCTATTAAAATGTCAGGTATAAAGCAGGATAGAATGGCCTAATCTCTGGCTGAATGAGGACCATGTAGGAAATTTAAAGACCTTGAAATACATGGAGCTGAGTCAGAGCCCATGCTGGAAGGCCACCCTAGGGAACCTGTGATAAGCCCTCATACTCACTAATGGAGGTAGAGGGGAGGCCTGCCCTTTCTCTGAGAGAAACCATGTCATATTAGCTTAGTCTTGTCTGTACTGTATACAAAGTTATATAAAGCATAAAAATAAAATGAAGACTTGTGATGTAGAATCAAAAGAAAGTACAATTGGGCTAGGATGTGGCTCAAGCGGTAGCGTGCTTGCCTGGCATGCTTGCACGCCCGGGTCGATCCACAGCACCACATACAAAGATGTTGTGTCCGCCGATAACTAAAAAATAAATATTAAAAAATTCTTTCAAAAAAAAAAGAAAGTACAATCATTTCAAGCAGGTCACTGATATTCCAGAATATACTGCTTTATCACAACCATTGTCAATATGTGAAAGGTTAATAAAAGTATCATAAAAAATGAAAGAAAAAAGCTATTTCTAGAGAGATCTGGAAACTTGAACTAAATGGAAATAAAATAAAACTGTATCCTCTACAGGTAATATTCCACATGGTTGACTTTGGGGTAGTTTGAAAGCTGAAGGGAAAAAAAAATAAAAGACTACTGTGTTGACCAAGCCAAATACATCTTCAAAATTCCATGCAAGACCTGCTGGTTTGGTACCCCATGACTTAAAAGAAATATATAATGTGAAACAGAAAATTGCACAGCTAAACAAAATGAAATCTCCCCTGTTTCACACATAAAAAAATAGCAAAATGATTAAAGCAATCATCTGTGATATTGATTCTAATTTGGGGCAAGATTGGAGATCAGGAAGTATTGAGATCTTATAAGCAAGTAATACTTTGGTAGAAAAGGCACTTTCTGTTTGAACAAAATGCATTCAAGTTATGCCTTCAGTATTCTTGAGTTATAGAATATTGGGTAGAAGAGCTCAACTTCTCTGCCTTTCCCATATTCCATACATTTCAAAATAGAAATTCTTTTACCATAGTTACTGAATGCCTCTAGTATATTTAGAACTATGCTAGGATTTAGGATTCAATAGTAAATTAAAAAATGGGTCAGGGTGGCTCATGCCTGTAGTCCTACCTACTCAGGAGGCTGATTAACCAGGATCACTTGAGCCCAGAGTTTGAGAGCAGCCTAGGCCACATAGACTCTCTCTCAAACCAACAAAAATCTGAACTACAGAGGTATAGACCCTATGTGGTAGTGGGAGAAATATAAATCTAATAAAAACAAGAGAAGAAAGAAAATAATTACAAGTTGAAGTAAATGTTATGATGAAAACTGACAAGAGATAGATAATACCATGGTGATAAGAGTTTAGGCATATAATACCTGATTGTAAACATACTATAGAGCCATAGTCAGAAAAATAGCATGGATTTGGGATAGAAACAGACAGATATATCCATGGAACAGAATAGAGGACCAAAAAATAAATTTATGCACTTGAGCCAGATTCTTGACAAAGATGCTAAAAAATATAAGTTGGAGAAAAAGTAGCCTCTGAAAGAAATGGTTCTTGATAAACCAGATATCCACATGTAGTTTGAAACTAGACCACTGTCCCCTTGAAGAAAAATCGAATAAAATGGATCAAAGATCTTAATGTTAATACCTAGAACTCTGTCTGAAAATACTTATAGGGGAAAACATTTCAAGATATTGGCTCAGGCAATGATTTTAATGATAGGACTCCAAACAGACAAGAATAAAAAGCAAAACTGACAATGGATTGCATGAAACTAAAAAAGCTTTTTTTTTCCTTTTTCTTCTTTATGTACAGCCAAGAAAGCAATCAATGGAGTAAAGAAAATACCTATAGGGGGAAAATTTTTCCATCTATTCGTCTCAGAGAGGATTAATATGTAGAGTCATAAAAAACTTAAAAAAAACCAAGTAATCCAATCAGTCAATGGGCAAATGATCTGATCAGAAACAAATGAAGTACAGATGGCCAATAAATACTTTATAAAAATGCTCAATTCATTAGCTATCAGGGAAATGCAAATTTAACTACAATAAAATTCAATCTCCTTTACTTAGTAAAGTTATTATAAAAATTGATAAGTAAATAGCAAATGCTAGCAATGATTGAAAAAAATGGAACCCTTATACACTGTTGGTAGTAATGTAAATTAGTATAGCCACTATGGAAAAGAGTATGAAGGCTCTTCAAAAAGCTAAAAAGACACCTACCATATGATTCAGCTATCCCACTCCTGGATGTATATCTAAAATTCAGTGGCATACAAAAGAGATAACTGCACACTCATGTTTATTGAGGCACTGTTCACAGTATCCAAGATAGAAATCAGCCCAGGTACACATCAACAAATGAACATAATGAAAATATGGTGTATATACACAATAGAATTTGAATCAACCATAAAGAATGAAATTATAAAATTTCAGGAAAGTGGATGAAATTGTAGAACATCATATTAAGTGAAATAAGTCAGACGCAGACAAGGATTGTATGCTCTTTCTACCAAAAAAAAAAAAAAAAGTGATCTGAAAGCAGAAGAGGAACCATTCAATTCAGGAAAAGGAAGGAGTTTGGAGAGGCAAGAGAGAGAGGGTGGACATGATCAATGCATAGTGAATTCATGTAGAAAATGTCACAATGAATACCATCAGTTTGTGCAAGTAATGTATGTTATTTTTAAAAACTATAGGCTTTGGATCCCATTCCCACTTTGTCATTGACTGCCTTCATGGCCTTGGATAAATCATGTAACAGCTTCATGGCTTCATTTTCTTTTTTGAAAAGTCATTTTATGCAAATCTTTGTGAGAAACTTGAGAGAATTAAATGAGTTATTAAATGAAAAATTCTTATAATAGTGCCTGGCACATAGTAAGTACTCAATAAAAGTTATTTTTTTATTACTTACAGAGTTGATGTATGAATTAACAAACTTGTCAGGTAAGAATAAATGTAAAGCAAGGCAAATATGCCATTATTTTCCTTATACCCTGTGCTACAGAAATAGCAAACTAAAATTTGTAAGTCACACCATGCTGTGTCACCTGAGCTTAGAATGCCCTCCTAGTCCCACATTCCTTACATTCAGCCTTCTGAATCATCTTTCCTATTTAGGATCAGTCACCAGCTCCAAAAAGTCATGTCTGTCTCACTTTCCTCCCAGATAGCTTATCACACCTCTTTCTATATACATTGTATACATTACTGAATTTCATGTTCTGACACTGTTTTGTTTCCATGGTTCTCTCCCATAAGAAGCTGTAGAGTATCTCAAAGACACAGACTCAGTTTCATATGCATTTTTCAATTTCTACAAGATCTGTAGTGGCTAATGCTTAGTAGGTTTTCAAAAATTATTTATTGAATGATTGAGTGGATAAATGAATTTTTTCATTGGCATCTTTCAAACATTTAGCAGTTACTCAAATGAGCAGATGAATTTATGATGCAATGAAGAAAAAGTATGTAATAAAATTAGGTATGAGAAACAGTACTAAAACTGATTCCTACCTTTTTACAAAAACCATATTTAGTCTCCTTAACAACCCTGTTAGATATTTCCAATTATTATCCACATTGTCAGAAGTATAAAATGAGGCTTGAAGAAGATTAAGCTGATTGTGCCAGATCATATTTATTTAATGTTTTTAAAATTATTTTTGCAATGCTGGGGATTAGACTAAGGGTTTAATGCATGCTTGGCAAATGTTCTACTACTGAGCCACATCCCTAACTACATATAGCTAATAAAACCATTTTTGGTTACTATATACTAATTAAGCTTTGGTTAGCTATAGTGGCATTGTTTTAGAACCATGATATTCAAAATAGATTATGATAAAACAATAATAGAAATATTTTAATGTTTTATGGCTAAATAAACTTGGGAAATACTACACCCTGCTCTTGAAGGATGCACAATACACTTATCACATAACACTTTCAAAAGTTCTATAATAACAGATGTAATTGCTTTTCTTAATACAGCCTAGCCTAACTGACAGAAATTGGCGTTTCATGGAACCAAGTGAGATTCAAAAAAACTGTATTTCTGAGGAATATACTTTGGGTATGTGCTCACGAATCTTTGGAATCAAAGCAAACAGTTTTACATGATCATCTATAAAATGCTCCTTGATTTGAGAATGTTCCTGCCAAACTGGAATCATTTGGATAAATATATAGCTGTATGCAAGGAGAATATCTCAATTTATATGAGATTTTTATATCCATTTTTGAGTGTACTGCTTTCTGTTAAATTTTAAGTGAACATGCAAAGAGGGAAATGACTTTTACCACATTATCTATGTGTTTAGTGACAATGGCAATGCGGTACTTAAGGTAGAATATGCCTCTCTCAAAAAAAGATCCCATCATCCCATCGAGGCTTTTAGCATTCATTATTGTTCAAATTAAACAACTGATATTTATCCGTGCAATGAACTAATTTGTGTTTTAGGATGTTACATATTTTGGAAAAGTGATATAAGGAATTAACAATCACTTAGAAAATTCCATTAATGAAGAGAGTGAATTTGTAAAGATGTTATAACTTGGAGATTGTTGAATTTCTTGGCTTCACACTTTCAAATGAATATTGTCATATGATGTCATTGCCTGAGTTTAGTGTTATAACTACATTGCCAGTAAGTACTACTATTTTGGTACTACTACTTTGCATTGAAAATGTGAGAAAGGAGTAGGTGCGGGCTGTATACCTAAATGATGCATTGCTCCAAGAGAAGGTCAAATTCTGGCATACTACATTGTAAAACTTAATATTTGAAAATGTCTGGACAATAGAAAATATAAGCACAAAGACTTAAAGAAAAAAAACAAAAAACATTGGTTACAGAGATATAAAGCAAGTAATTACAGTCCAGTTTAGATAAACACTCTGTACACATCCCTGGGTACACAGATATACACAAACATGCTCAGATCCTTTAGGGAATGAGGTCAGATATAAATAATTAAAATATTCTGAGTGTGGATAAAAGGGAATGGAAAAATATTAAAGCCATCAGATAAGCATCCATACCTGTGGATCATATGGTAAAAGGCAATTGCTAAAGTTTTGCTGAAATTTGCCTCTAACATGATAGTTATCAAAATTGGCTGTGGAAAAATCTAGCTCAGGTGCTATTGGAGACAAATGTTTTACTATAATATTACTTAAATATATACAAAATAAGACTAGCTACTAAGTTATTCTGATAATGCTCGAAGTACTTTAAAGCAAAATATTTGTAATTAAATGATGATAAAATTATAGTATCTATGGAAACAAGAGCACTGCACAAAAGATGATTATGATACTGACTGACACAGCCCCCATAGTTGTGCTTTACAAAGCCCATACTAAAAAGGATGGTGTGATGATTAAGAATCTGATTTTCTCTAAAGTAAGTGGTTATTGTTTCTAAATGGAAGATGATGAACAATTTAAATCTGTTATCTCAGAAGTTACCAAGTGGGGGTATTCAGAAATGAGTAAAAGCATTGTCCTTGCAACTAAATCTAGGTGCTGCTATAATCAACTTTTGTGACTTAGAGGACAGTGACCAATTATGCTAAATGGGTTTCAAGGACTTAAAATAGACTCAACTAATCAAGTCTATTATTATGGTTATTTTGTTTCTTTGTGTTAAATTTTTTGAGTTTTTTATTAGTTGTTTATGGACCTTCATTTATTCATTTATTTGTATGAACAAACCCAGTGCTTCACACATGAGAGGCAAGCCTCTACTGGTGAGCCACAACCCAGCCCCGTTTTTATATATCCTGGAGATTAATGCCTTATCTGTGGTGCAGGTAGCAAAGATTTTTCTCCCATTCTGTAGGCTCTCTTCATGCTCTTGATGGTTTCCTTTTTTTGTGAAGAAGCTTTTTAGTTTGATGTCATCATATTCTTTGATTATTGATTTTTACTTCTTGTGCTTTAGGAGGAAGTCAGTTTCTGAGCTGATATATTGGAGTGTTGTACTTACATTTTCTTATAGCAGGTGAAGGATTTCTAGTCTAATACCTAAGTCCTTGGTCTACTTTGAGTTGAGTTCTTTGCAGCATGAGAGAGAGGGGTTAAATTTGATTTTGTTACATATTGCATTCCAGTTTTCTTAGCACCATTTGTTGAAGAGGCTATCTTTTTTCTCCAATATATGTTTAATGGTGTCTTTGTCTAGTATGAGATACCTATATATTTGTGGGTTTGTTTCTGTGTCATCTATTCTGTTCCATTGGTCTTCTTTCCTGTTTTGGTGCCAATATCATGCTGTTTTTGTTACTATAGCTCTGTAGTATAATTTAAGGTCTGGAGTTGTGATGCCTCCTGCTTTGCATTTGTAAGGATTGTTTTTGTAAGGATTTATTTATCCTGGGTTTCCTATTTTTCCAAATTAATTTCATGACTGCTTTTTCTTTGTCTATTTAGAACATCATTAAGATTTTGGTGGGAACTGCATTGAATCTCTATAGTGACTTTGGTAGCATATATATTTTAACAATATTAATTGTGCCTATCCACTAACATGGGAGGTCTTTCCAGATCCATGAACATGAGAGGTCTTTCCATCTCCTAAGGTTTTAATTTCTTCTTTAGTATTCTGTAGTTTTCATTGTAGAGGTCTTTCACTTCTTTTGCTAGATTGATTCCCAAGTATTTGTTTTGAGGCTATTGTAAATGGGATAGTTTTCTTAATTTCTCTGTTAGCTGATTTGTCCTGGAAGTATATGAACACAATTGATTTATGAGTGTTAATTTTGTCAAATTGATTCTGCATTTCTTCCCATTTCCTGGCCCTCTTCCCTCCCTTCCCCCCTCAATCTCCTACTCTGCTGATCTTCCCTCTGTTTTTATATCAGATCACCTGATTTTCCCCCTAACTTTGCTCTAGATTCCACATATGAAAGAGAACATTCAATTTAGCAAGATGTTCTCTAGTTCTAGTTCCATACATTTACTGGAAAATACCATACTTTTATTCTTCTTTATGGGTAAGTAAACTAACTCTCTCTCTCTCTCTCTCTCTCTCTCTCTCTCTCTCTCTCTCTCTCTCTCTCACACACACACACACACACACACACACACACGTGTGTGTGTGTGATATTTTCTTTATCCATTCATCTGTTGAAGGGCATCTAGGTTGGTTTCATAACTTGACTATTGTGAGTTGTAATGGTATGAACATTAATGTGGTTGTATCACTATAATGAGCTGATTTTAGTACTTCTGGATAAATACCATGGAGTGGGATAGCTGGGTCATATGGTAGTTCCATTATTTCAAGGACTTTCCACTCTGTTTTCTAGAGTGGTTTTACTAATTTGCCATCCCACCAACAATATTTAATGTACTTTTCTTTTTCTGACAACCTCACCAGCATTTCTTTTTATTCCTATTCTTGATGATTGCCAATCTGATTGAAGTGAGATGAAACCTTAATGTTGCTTTGATTTGTATTCACTTGATTGTTAGAAATGTTGAACTTTTTTTCACATATTTGTTGGCCATTTTTTTCTTCTTTTGAAAAATGTTTCTTGAGTTCATTTGCCCATTTATTGATTGGGTTATTTGTTTTTATGGTGTTAAGCTTTTTGAATATGTATTTCCTCTATCAGAGGAATAGTTGACAGCTTGAAAGGTTTTTCTTCTCCCCATTCTGTAGCCTCTCTATTCACATTCCTGTTTCCTTTGCTGTGAAGAACTTTTTAATTTGATGTTGTCTCACTTATTAATTCTTACTTTTATTTCTCATGCTTTTGGGTCTTGTTATGTAAGTCAGTGCTTGTGCCAATATGATGGAATGTTGACCTTGTGTTTTCTTGTAGTAGTTACAAGATTTCCACTCTAATCTTAAGTCTTTGATCCCTTTTGAATTGATATTTTTTTTCAGGATGAAAGATAGGGATCTAATTTAATTCTTATACACGTGGATATCTAGTTTTCCATGCACCATTTGTCAAAAAGGCTGTCTTTTCCCCAACATATATTTTTGGCATTTTTGTCAAGTATCAGGTGGCTATTAGCATATGGGTTTGTGTTTGTGTCTTCTATTCTATTCATTTGTCTTCATGCCTGTTTTTATGCCAATACCATGCTAGTTTCGCTATTGTAGCTCTGTAGTATAATTTGAGAATCAGGTATTGTGATGCCTTTAAGCATCACTTTTCTTATTGAGAATTGATTTGGCAATTCTGGGTCTCTTATTCTTCCAAATTAATTTAAGAACTGGTTTTTTTTTCAGTTCTGTGAAGAATGTCATTGGTATTTTGATGGAGACTGCATACAATGCATTATTATTAACTCTCATCACTATATGGTGTAATAGGTACAAAGCTTCATTTAGCAGAATATGTTTAGTTTAGAATATATTTTGATCATATATATTACTGGCATTTTGGGCCAGAATTAAAATTTAGTTATATTTAATTCATGTAAAGGTGTTTTTCACCCCATCTTCCAAAACATTTTGAATTTACTTAATCAGTAATCTCTTTCTTGAAGTTGTAACTTTATTGAAAATCCAGTTCTTGAAATGCATATTAAAACATGAATCCGTGATATAAATTAGCTTGTGATTTTATAAGCCTGTTGTATTCACATATGTACATAGGAAAGTTAAGTCAGACTCATTCCATTATCTTTCCTATTTCTATCCCTTCTCCTTCATTCCCCTTTGTATAATCCACTGAACTTTTATTTTAACCCTCCTCTTCTTATTGTGGGATAGCTTCTGCATATCAGAGAGAACATTTGGCTTTTGTTTTTTGGGCATTGGCTTATTTTACTTAGCATGATATCCTCCAGATCCATCCACTTACCAGGAAATGTCATAAATCTTTGAAGAAGACAGTATATTATGTTACTAATTTGGATTTAATATCCTGGTTAGTTAATTAAGACATAAATTACTTTTAATTAAAAAAAAAAACATAGTAATACCTTTGTCATGAAAACAGAATCCTTACTGTAATGATTTGTGGATTACCTAGGAAAATTTGTCTTTACAAAAACAGATTTATTGAGGTATAATTAATACATAAAAGCTTCAAATAAAGAATTCAATTGATATGCTTTAGACATTCACATACTATGATACCATCACCATGGTAATAGACTTCAAAAATAAAAAAGGAAAGAAAAATTGGTTTTACCCCTTGAAATTGTACTTTTTGATATTATCAACCACAATAGCCCAATAGTCAGGATATTTTTCAGTTCTATGCCATTGGATTTATTTTGCTTTGGAAAAGTTTGACCTACACCTGAGCTCACCTACATGCCTGCCATCTTAGTATCTTTGTTTCAACACTGTCATTAATAAATCTCATCTTTTGTATTAACCTGAACCCCCAGAAAGATTTACTGTCACTTCTTCTATGGTGACTTTTCTCATTGATGGGAAAGAAGATAAGATAAAGGCAAGGAAAAAAGTGTGATCCTTATACAAAATAATATCTTAGATTTTTTTCTCATTTCCATTTTTCTCTGAGATGTATTTACAGTTTGTATTTCTGGAAAGACTTTTTCATTTCATGATGCATAAACATGAAGAATGTGTAGTGATATCCATTCTGTTTGTGGTTGGTTTGCTTTTTATGCCTATATTTTCTTGCCCTTGGCAAGAAATAAAAGTGATTTTTGCAGTTTTCTTCACTGCCTTTTTATGAGTATAAAAAAGTACTTGTCCTTATTATTTTTCATAGATCTTTTAGTAAAGCAGCTGTCAAATAAAACCTTTCCACTCTGGGTTGTTGATTTTATGGTAACAACCAGAAGGTGGATGATTTTAATCATTTGACAACATATTAGGATGAAAGCAAAAAGTAATGGATATCTGCATGTCTTCAAATGTGCACTGTACACCAAAAAAGCAGGATGAATGCATGCCTTGATAAGTACCTGGTGTTTCTTTGTCCACCAAATTTCTTTTGGACCTCCTTAAATAGTTAAAAAAATCTAGGCAGAGACACTGCCATCTGCTATGGCCCACAGCACAGGCAGCCCAGAGTAAATGCCAAGAGTTTTATTGGGATCTTTTTTCTCAATTTGTTACTGCATCTGCTCCCATTCATGGCACTAGATGTCAGCTGATGCAGACAGATAGAGGAAAGTGATTGAAACATATAGATTTCAAATGGCAAAGTGGGAGGCTATCTGAAAGCATTTTATTTCTTTGTATTTGTTTCCTGAAGTCTAATGAACACAGAAGGCAGCAAGGATTGACAAGCAGGAATACTCCAGTGTGAGCTGCCAGAGAGTGCTTACTGCTCTGACTGTTTTATTAGTACCAAGTGGCAGGACCCCAGAGAGAGAATGCCCATCTTCACAACAAGTTGGAATATAATTATCAATGTACTGTCTGCTACTATATATTTTTAGTACATTTTTGTATTCTGTTTGGGTACTCATCCTCATGTGATCAGAATTCACTCAGGAGTTATTTTATTCATTGTCTCCTGTTTTGATGGATGGACATTCACTGTTCTTCAAACTCTGCAATTCAGTTATTACCATTCACATCAGACTCAGAGATATCCAATAAAGAAGGATTATGTGTAGTCTCCAGAGCATAATGAGACAAGAATATATAAGAGTCCTGCTACAGATGATATAATTGTATATATAAGAGATATTAGAAATGATGTAAAACTGAAGCATTTGGAAAGATAAAAAAGATGACCACAGAAGAGGTAGGCATACAGTGGATACATTACTTTTTAAAAAATATTTTCAGTTGTAGATGGACTCAGTACCATTATTTTATTTGCTTTTATGTGGTGCTGAGGATAAAACCCAGTGCCTCATAAATTCTAGGCTAAGGACTCTACCACTGAGCCACAACCCCAGCCCCAGTGGCCACATTCTTAATGATTCAAAGTGCTATGTTCTGAATTTCATGTTCAAATTCTCTGGGAACATTTTGCATGTGTTTCCAATATTTAATTCAAATTTTACTCAAATATACTTGTTTTAAGAGGTGAATATATTAGATATTTTTCATATAATCCTGTGAAACTCAGAGAGCTACGGTGATAAATATGCCAACCATAATTCTTTTATTTTTTTAATCATAAACAATTTAAAAATTATATATATATATATATATATATATATATATATATATATATATATATATATATATACACACACATTTTCTTCTAGTAGGCACAGGGTCTCTGATCTAATGCCTAGGTCCTTCATCTACCTTGAGTTGAGTTTTGTGCACGGTGAGAGAGAGGGGTTTGGTTTCATTTTGCTGCATATGGATTTCCAATACTCCCAGCACCACTTGTTGAAGAGGCTGTCTTTTCTCCATTGTATGTTTTTGGTGCCTTTGTCTAGTATGAGATAACTAATGTGGGTATGTATCTATGTCTTCTATTCCTTTGGTCTTCATGCCTGCTTTTGTGCCACTACCATGCTGTTTTTGTTACTATAGCTCTGAAGTATAATTTATGGTCTGGTATTGTGATGCCTCCTGAAATTCTTTTCTAAGGAAGAATCATTTTCTTGATGATTTACATATAATGCATTGTTGCATGAATGATACAAACAAACTCATAGTATAAATAGTGATGTCAGGGGCTGCAGTTGTGGCTCAGCGGTAGAGCGCTTGCCTAGTATGTGTGAGGCCCTGGGTTTGATCCTCAGCACCACATAAAAATAAATACAAATAAAGGTACAATATCTTTGTGTCCAACTACATCTAAAGAATAAATATAAAATGAATAAATAAATAAGTAGTGATGTCAGAACAATAGTCACCCTGTTTTCTTCTCAGCTCAAAGAGGGAGAGAATCAAATCTCTATTATGGTTTATATTAATATGAAGTATATGACTATTGGTTCAACTCCTACATTATACTGGCTATTTATGTTCATACAATGTAAGAAAAAATCTACCCCTAGTAAAGACTAAATCTTTAATCTATCTAAATTTATTTCTTAGGAAGTTAGATGTACTAATGAATGACCCACTACAAATTGATCTCCATTTCTGAAAAACACCTGTGCTGCATCTGAGAGTTGTTCTCATTAGTAAATGGGAAACTGGTGCATTTTGTGTCATTACTATCCTAGGAATCACCATAGGAACAGTGATAGATGGTTAAAAGTAAAAAGTTCCAGGGAAGATCTTGTCGACATATGAAATCCATCAACAAGAAAGTCTAACTTAGATGAAAATGGAGAGATGTTAGTGTCTGGGTTACAAAGGAATTATGAAATATGATTCACATCATTAACTTATCCTGTGAAATTATACCTTATTTTATTTATAAGCTTACTATTGGTTAGAAGATAAACACTTTGAAGTAAGCGAGAAACATATTCTTTTTCATGATTTTTTTTTCCATAGTGGTCTTCCATTCTTGCATAGGTAAGTGGATGAAGCCATTACTATCTCCACTTTATAAAATCAAAATACAAATAACAAAAAGTTTAGTGACTTTTCAAGACAATTTATTAATTTTCACCCTGATTTTGTACAGATATATTTAACAAAAATAAAATTAGATATAAATAAGCTATCACAGAAGTGGTATTCAAAATAGAGAAAAGCAAACATGTTAAGAAAATGACATAAAATATGAGGTTAAAATTTTAGTTAAAATTTCTAAACATACAACTGCTATGGGTAGGACCCATCTTTGACTTTATGCTTTCTAGAATCCACTGCATAAAGGAGAACTTGGTGATTTATTAAAAAACACACACACAGTGTCCATAAATACATAGGATTATATGAAAAATGTATTGTATTCTGGGAATGGAATACAATACACTAACCAACTATTGTAATTCGTCTGCTTTGCAATTTATCACATGGGCAGCCCCTTGTGTAACATTATATCGAGAGGCAGATATTCTCTCTGCCATGCGGCAGGCATGTGTATGTTATAATCCTACCAGGCACATCACAGAAAAACTAAGAATACTTAGAACAAAAGATCAGTCTTTAGTCCCCTAGCTCTTTCTTTCTGAAGCAGAGTGCCCAAGAAAGCTACATAACCATAACTATTCACATCTGGGCAACCCTCAATATCATATGTCCTCCAAACAGCAAAAAGAAACATTTTGAAATTGTGAGAAAGTTTTCTTATAACATGAGTTTTGTGCATGTTATCTTCTAAATTAATTAGTTTAATTTTCATAAGCTTGTAGATTTCTGGAAACTAGTAAGTCTAATTTTGAATGACTGAGGTAATTAAATAAAATCAATATTATTTATTGATTTTATTTGTCCTACCACATATTCTATTAATTATCTTATCCTACCACATATTCTACTAATTATGAAACTATTTAGAGGTTGGTATCCAGGAGTATACTGTTCAGAGAACATATGAGCAATGTTTTTAACCATGTAGTTTTTAGCTCAGAGTAGTGAAGCTTTAGAAATGCTAGTTAGGGAAGAGTATGGAAATATTTTCTGATTATATTTTCTCTGTTTTGGTCAAATTTAAACAAATTTATCATGCAAAAAACACTCAAAATACATTAAGTTCTTACTTAATAATTTTGACATTATGAGACAACTGTTGATGAATTAAGGTGTTAGAGGTGGGTCAAGATGGCAGCTGAATAAGAAACTCCAGCCCACAAATACACCAGTTTAGACATCTGTTCATTATCTGAGCTAATTTCACAAGAACTGAGGATACCAGATAAGAAATTGTATTGCCTGTTGTTAGTATAATAAGAAAAGATACATTGTAGAAGGTGGGAAGGAAACACTTTCTGGTTTCACTATTTTCTCAATTTCAAGCAGTCTGGAACCTCTCTACTCCACTTGGGACAGGGACAGGGAATTAAGTCTAGGCCTTGTAATCGTAACTCAGTACCAGGCCAACCATGATGAGATCTAGTGCTGGGAAAAGCCCCACCACACCTCCTATCAAGCCAATATAGACATACTGAACCACTGGAACCACATTAGCCAGGCAGCAAGGATGTTGGGAACAGAATACAAAACCTAGGATAGGACATTGCATTGGAGGACAGACCCAGGCCTGCCATGAGACTCTATACCAGGCAGAAACCAAGGCTTCAATATCCACATCAGAGCTTACAATGAAACTATTAAACCTGCAGTGTCATCGTTGGATATCTATGCCAGTACAAAAGACTCAGATCTTGACTTGCATCATTACCAGGCTTAGAGTAGCTAGGAATACCCCATCCACTGAGATAATGTAGTTCCCTCCAGCTCTGAGTCTCAGGTGTGACCCACTTTATTGTCAGGTTGGTGGCCAAGGGAGTGTCTCCACTACCCATTGCTCAATCTCAGACAGCACAGTTATCTCTAGGCCAGTGCTCATAGATGGAACCTCTTGACCAGCCCTGGCACCAGGCAGAGTAATTTGCACCCTAATGAGATAGACTTGTGTTTAAGTCTGCATCATCTTCAGTTGTAGTTGTCCAGATGCATCCTCAGAAATACTCAAGTCCTAGAACCTATGAGACTCAGGCAAAACCCAATTTAGTGTCAAACTTTGTGGTTAAGGAACTGCCTTCACCAATATGACCCCAACCTTGGTCACCATAACATGTGGAAGTATTCCATTTCCTGAGAGTAGGTAGTTTGGACATGGCTTTGCCTTGGAATAAGTACCAGGCTGGTTAAATGGTTAATAAGCCTAACACTAGGTAATGGCCCCCATTCCATGGCCAATGGTGCATGTGGAACTTCTGAGATAGCTCCAGAACCAAGAAGAGAAAATGCAGCCCTAGTCTATTGGACTTCTAGTCCCAAGTGTATTACCTTTGGCTGGTTAAAGTGCTCTTAGGCCATGTGTTCACTTGATCAGTAGGCAAACCATATAGCATTGTGACCTTGGTCCTATCATAGTTTTGTGCTGATCTCAATGGTCTTTGGGCTTAGGGTTTGACAGAGCTTTGGGGGCATTGATAGCCACAGACAGGTATAAGAACCGGAGACTAATCTGTCCTTGGTGATTCCGACAGTGACTGACTCTGGGCATAGTTTGATTGACAGGCACATTTAAAGAGATGCAAGAAGCTCTGGTGTGCTAGTGTATAGTACTATGACTATAGGTAACAATAATGGACAGGAAATTTCAAAAATCTAGAAGGAAGAATTTTGAAAGTGTTTACCATATAAAAATTATAGAAATAAGTTTCTTGAAGAAATACACATGTTTAGTCTTATTTAAACTTTATACATGTATACATAATTTAAAATGGCTCATTACCCCGTTAATATGTGCTATTTTGTGATTTTTGTATCAGTTAAAAGTAAATTGAATTTTTAAATATAAGTAAAACACAAATGCAAATATATGCAGATATACAAGTTTTAAGAGGAGAGAGAAATCAAGGTATAATCTGGAATAAACAAAGAATAGAAATGGATAAGTCAGCTAATAGCCTATGCAAGAAGGGGTTCCAATTAATAATATTGTATCATTTTTTCAAAGATGCAAACAATTTAAGCTACCAAATATCTATTTTCCTGACAACAAATTCTAAGGACATATGGGGGATTCTTATCTGTAACTTCAGTTTTTTAGTAAATATAGTTTCAGTAAATACAGCAACATTTTTCAAAAGGATGCCTCTTAAGCAGATTCTCAAATATAAATAAATAAACCTGAGGGTCACATTAAATAAAATTTCAGTAGAGCTTAGAATACCTGGAGTTGGAAGTCCACAAGATCCTCTAGTACTTTCTCTCAAACTTAAGCTCTTGGCTTTAATAGTATGAGTTTATTTTGGTTGTTTGAAGGGTTTGGTTTGTTGGAAGTGTTGCAGAAGGAATAAAAATCCACTGAGCAGTATAAAATAAGAAAAATTGAAGCTTTGTATTTGTCCCAATTATCTATATTTCCCCATAATATTCCCAGTTCTTTACGTTGAAGAGTCCCAGAGATTAGCGTAAGATCACTAAATTAACACTTGATAGGCCCAAGAACAATCTGGCATATATCAGATTATATAGGCATCCCTTAGAGATATTGTTAGAAAGCTAGTAATATGTTGTCTCTGTCTCTCTCTCATTTATATTTTTTGTGGCACAGGGGACGCATCCCAGGAGACTCAGGTGTGACCCACTGAGCTACATCCCCAGCCCCTTTTTCTTATTTTGACATAGGGTCTCACTATATTGCCTAGGCTAGCCTTGAACTTGCAATCCTTCTGCCTCAGTCTTCTGAGTTCTGGGATTGCAGGTATGTGGCACTATGCCAAGCCAGTTTGCAAGCTGTACATGGAGCTCACTAGTATTTTGTATTCATGGCTCACCAACTGTGAAAGAGAATCAAGTTTGCTTATATACTTGGCATTAAAGAAACTCATAAAGTTACTAGTTTAAATGCATATTTATCCTTCTTAGACCATGAGTTTCATAAGGAAAGAGACTGTCTTGTTTATCACTATATATTCATAAAGAAGCACATGGTTTGACAATTAGAATATATTAACAAAATGATTATTTAAGGAAAGACTTACTATATCTGTTTTCCTGTTTATTAAAGGTACTTTATAATTAGGGAGAGGTGGCATTGTCCTGGCATTATCCCCATGTTTTGATTGAGTATAGACAACTCTAAATGTTTAAATAACTTATACATCCTATAATCCCTTTCTCCATTAAGAAGTAGTAACAATGTCTTTTGAACACAATTCTACTTTATGTCATAGCCTAATATGCACCATTGGCTCCTGTCATGCAAACACTGAACAGACATGGTGCACAAAACAGAGTATTGCAGATGCTGCAAAAATAAGACCTGATTCTTACCTCTGAAGGAAGAAAAGCAGGGTAACATATACAATTAAAAGATAAACATTTTTAAGATATAAGATATGAAAGAAGTAACAAAATATGACAGCAGAAACATCTAACACTAACAAGAGAGGATCTGAAACTTTTGATGAAAAATTTTGAAAGGCTAACAATGATATAGAGTCTGGTGGCCCATATGGACATGACAGGATTTTGGCCTCCATGACCTTCTCAGTCTCTTTTCCTGTCCATGAAAATGCCTTGTTACAGGACACAATGGACTTTGCAGATTTAATTAAGGCTTATTGACCTTAAAATGGGGAGATTATCCTGGATTATCTGGCTAGAACCAATATAATCAGATGAACTCTCTTTGATCTCCATTTTGTTTACTGAATCTTTTTTTTTTTTTTTTTTTTTTTTTGGTTTCATTGCACCATGCTCAAAGAATATATTTTTCTAATGGAAAAAATTTTGGCTTATATGTTCCTCACAGATTTTTCTATACCATCATTTTCAACCATTTTGTGTTCTACTTTTAACTATACCTTTTAGAAACAGGATATTGTTGGGATTTTCTTCTAATTTTAGAAACTTTTGTCTTTGTTTGCCTTATGTTTATATAGGAGGTTCTGATGCATGTGCTGAGACTTGAGCATCCTTATAGATACACTTTTAATATCTATTTACTTTCTTGCTTTTCCCACATGTATACTGTTTTAATTTACTATTTAAATTTTATATTGGTTGTGTCACTTCTGTTTTATGAACCCCCAGACTTTTCTGAGACTAGTACCTGGATGGAATTAGAAGGCTAAATTTTTCAAATGCAATTGAGGAAGTGCCTCCCAGTTCCAAGCTTCATTTATTCTACCGTGATAACATCTCTTCATTGGGGTGTTCCAGGGCAGCATAGGAAAATCCACCGATATAAATAGAATCATCCTCCCTAGGTTATGCCCTTGCCTTGTATCCTTTTCCTCATCAGTTTCACTGAGTCATTTATCTTTCATGCTGGAACCCAAGCACTTTCTTTATATATAGGTGAGGATGTTTCACACAGTTATTTCATGTGTCAAGTATGACTTTGAGTCTGGTCAATATTGTGACTTCTCCATTGTTGTCCCTTCATTCATACTGGAAGAGGAAGCCCATAGTAGCATGACAGCTTGTTTCAAAAACTTTGGTTTTATAAAAGTAAATTCATTTGATATTTTAAAACAGATATAAACACAATGATATGTTATTCATGTTCTCCTTAGCTTAGAAAATCTAGTCATTGAAAATGATGGGAAATCTCTCTTATCTGTGCATAGTACTATATGGATTTAACAGCACTATATTAATGATCATATTAACAATCAAACACTAGATGTTGTAATTGAGGGTTGAGTGAATTAAGAAGTTTTTTTCCTATATTTATATAATAAGAAGCACACATGAAGCTCAAATATAGGTCCTTTGACTCCCCCAATTTTGTTCTCTATGCTAACTTTAAGAATATTTCTTGGAGCCACAAAAATAAAGCCACAAATAAAGTATATGTTTTTAAGTTTTATGAGTGAAAGAAAACAACAGCTTAAAAATAAAAAATTAACAAAAATAGGCTTTAAAATTCCAAAGAGAAAGCAAATATCCATCTGGCAGGAATGCTTATATTTCAATTTAGATTTCTGGTAAATTTCTATTTTTGATATAATCTCAAATTCATGGAAATTTGCAAGAACATATTAGGAACTTACTTTATTCTTCAGATTCACCATTTTTTAAAATCAAAATTCTCTAATTTATTCACAAAGAAAGATATACTAAATGGAAAAAAGGATTTATTGTAATACTTATAGTATTACAAGATTTTTTTGTGTTTGTGAATAAGGGTAAATTCTAACACTCATCCCCACACACATATACACAAATTGAAAAAATATGTACCAAAGTATTTATAGTGGTTTCTACATAGTGGTATGATTATTAGTAATTTTAATTTCTTTTTTTTTTTGCTTATTTATATTTTCTAATTTTTCCTCAGTGGACATATTACTTATGTAATAAATAAAAATAGAAGTCACATTATAAAATAAAATAAAATCACATTTCTCTCTCCCCTCCTCCTCTCCTCTCCTTTAACCTTAGTGTCTTGATATCTCTAATATCAAGCCTGTTTCTGCAGAGTGCAGAGCTCAAGGCCAGTATCCACTAGAAGCCAGGATTAACACAGAATGCTAAGCTTATTCACAGTAACTTTTGAACATGGAAAAGTCAGACTTTGTTCAAAAACAAAGGGAACATTTTTAAAAATATTTTTTTAGCTGTTGATGAACCTTTATTTTATTCATTTATATGTGGTGCTGAGGATCAAACTCAGTGCCTATCCATGCTGGGCAAGTGCTCTACCACTGAGCTACAACCCCAGTTCAAAGGGAACATTTTTTGAATGACAGAATATTTATAGAGCAAAGTGCTATAGCTATATTCATAATAAATTCTGAATAATATTCTGTCAGAAAAATACATAGATTCAAATGCAATACTATAAGATGCACTTGGAACTTCTATCAACTGAAAATGTTTGGGGTATAAGCAAGACCATATGCATGCCAGAAAGAAACAGGTCATAACACATAAAATTGGGTAACTGATTTGCAGCAGTTTTCCATGGCTAAATATACTACTTATTATTTGAAGTTTTGAGAAGCAAGTGCATTGGTCTGAGCCAAAACACAGTCTCCATTTGCTTAGTTTTGGAAAATAACTTGGACCTTATTTTCATAATTACATTTTCAAACAGTGGTAGCTGACACACCAAATGTACAGAATTTTGAATTTCATTCAAAATAAAGTCAAAGTTAAGGTCACATCATTGTTCTCAAAGTCAGACTTTGTTCAAGAATCAACTAGAAGAAGGATGATTACGGAAGAAACAGAACATTTTCTTCCAAGTGTTATTGACTTTGCATTGATTGATGTTTTAGCTCTGTCCACTCTCTGGTATTGAAAAGAGGATAAGCAAAGGAATTATTTTGAGTACACTCATTTTTAATTTCAGTTCAATATTGGCTTGGAATAAAGTAAATAGTGAAATAATGGTAAAGACAAGAGGGTTAGCAGATATATTTTTAAATAGTATCAGAGGGACTTTCCGAAACAGCACAAAGGGAACACATTTTATGTGGTTGGAGTCAGTCTTCATTGAAAATATTCTTGCAATTTCTGATTTTTAAGATGATACTATGCATAGTTTTGGGGGGAAGATAAACTTTTTGAATAGCAATAGTGGCAGAAAAGTTGTCTTCAGCCATAATATCCTAAAAAGACACAGAATATTCACATTCCTCTTTTCATGGTATACAAACACAAGCCCCTTAAAAAATAATGTCAATGGTGCATATTAGGCTATGACATAAAGTAGAATTGTGTTCAAAAGACATTGTTACTACTTCTTAATGGAGAAAGGGATTATAGGATGTATAAGTTATTTAAACATTTAGAGTTGTCTATACTCAATCAAAACATGGGGATAATGCCAGGACAATGCCACCTCTCCCTTATTATAAAGTACCTTTAATAAACAGGAAAACAGATATAGTAAGTCTTTCCTTAAATAATCATTTTGTTAATATATTCTAATTGTCAAACCATGTGCTTCTTTATGAATATATAGTGATAAACAAGACAGTCTCTTTCCTTATGAAACTCATGGTCTAAGAAGGATAAATATGCATTTAAACTAGTATATAAGCAAACTTGATTCTCTTTGAAAGTTGGTGAGCCATGAATACAAAATACTAGTGAGCTCCATGTACAGCTTGCAAACTGGCTTGGCATAGTGCCACATACCTGCAATCACTAAAAACTATACCTGTGTTTGGCTTTAGCTGGTTTTACCCAGCTTCCCCCAAATTTTATGTTTATAGTAGACTCTCATATATATTTGGAATGAATAAATAACAAAATATATATAAAAATAAATATAACTTAATTTATAAAAATGATACAAATGAATATCAATTAATGTCTAACAAATTATAACTGTGTTGAACCTCAACATATTTTGACATACACATATGAATATAAATGCTAATCTAATATTTGTTGAGTTGTATTAAGTTGTACTGACTATTAAACAATTGAATCCCAGGTGAACTGTTTTATGTGTGAGTGCGCACACACACACACACACACACACATATATATATTCAAATGTAGGTACCATTTTATCTGCACAGAGAAAGTGTTTGGATATTATTGGTCAGAAAAGTTTTCACTTAGTTATCTTGGAAAGTAGTTGATTTTTAAATAGCATGTGATAAATATATGAATATCATTAGTTACAGAATTCTCCAAGAATGGACATTTGATAGGAAGTTCATTTCAAGTGGCCACATGTCCAAATTATTTTAAGACTAGAAATATCAATTTATTTTTAACCATGACAGTTTGTTTTGGAAATTAAGTTAGATATTCATTCAAGATATATAGGAGTACCTACTAGAAAAATTTGGAGAGGCTGTGAAAAGCCACCTAAAACCAAAGTATATGCATTGAATGTTGTATTACTTAGCATTTTGCCTCTGTGAGAAATACCTGAGAAAAACAATTTAGTAGAGGGTAGATTTATTTTGGCTTATGGTTGCAGAGTTTTCATTCCACAGTTTCCTGGCTCCAGCTCAGAGCACCATGGCAGTAGTACCTGGTGGAGAAAAGACGCTGAACTCCTGGCAGCCAAGAAGTACAGTGAGAGAGAGAGCGGTCGGGGGAGGGGCTAGAGACAAACCTCCCAGGGCAAACTCCCAGTGATCCTCTTCCTCCAATCATTTCATAAGTTCCACCTCTGAGCATTGCTGCATTGGTGGCCAAGCCTTCAACACATAAAACTTGTTGGGCATTCCAGATCAGACCATAATAAAGGTTTAGGAGTTATGTAGCCTGAAGTAAGTAGTAAAAATAAATATGAATGGTTTAAAACTCAATATTTCACTTTTTTAAAATTAAATTTAGGATTTCCAAAACAGAATTACTTATAATACTCTTGCAAAAGTAGTTATTCTGTTTCCCAGGGCCTGGCGTTTTGACTCAGTGGTAGTGCACTTGCCTGGCATTTGTGAGGCACAGGGTTTGATTCTCAGCACTGCATATAAATAAATAAAATAAAGGTCTATAAACAACTAAAATATTAAAAAATGTTTCCTTACTATACATGCCAACAAGTAGTAGTACATAGATCATAATACAAAAATCTGCATGCATAAACAAACTGAAACTAATACTGTTAGTTTTGAAACTGATAATCTCACATTTTTAAAATAACTTCCTATTAATATGACTTTTGAATTTGAATTGAATCATGCATAAGGGCAATGATTTTATAAAAAGTATAGAAGATTTTATGTTGCTATTTATCTTGATGTATACACCATACCAACACAATTAGACAACAAGAGTCAGAATTTTTATGAGACAAAGGGAAACACAGAAAGTGCTCTACTGTTTTTTTAAATTATGGTGTTCTACAGCATCTCAAGAATGATTTCCAATCTTAACTCTGCCCCCTACTACTTGTGTGACCTTGGATAAAAATGTAAATACATGTAATACTTCTGTGCTGCAGTTTTCTATCTTATAAGTTTTTTTGGGAGGACTAAATAAATGTATATGAATTACTTAGACAAGCACCACATAATAAGCACTTAATAAATATTAATGTTTTAATGGAAGGAAGGCCAAATTGTAAATACGAGAAAACCCATAGTCCAACTAAGTTTCATCATTAAAGAAGAATGAATAAAAACAAATAAGCTGGAGCTGAAATTCGAAATGTTAACAATGTAAGCAAAATAAAGGCAGTATGAGGAATGAAGTATCAAGTTGAACAACAAATTATTAGATTGATGATATAAATTGAAATTAATCCAAGCATTGGCACATCAAGACAATAACTGAAATTGCCAGTATAGGAAAATATAATTAGGAATCAAAGAGAAAACACAAAACATTGCATCAGAAATTAGGAAGGAAATAAAATTATTGATAATGATGGAGATTAGTTGATATCAATTTCCACACTTTTGTCTTTCTCGTCTGGTAAACTTAGATTCAATGTCCAGAGACCAAAACAAGTGGGAAGGTTCAAAGTCATGTAGTTTGAAACATGGTTTCTTTTATATGCTTCTGAGCTAATAACAATGGAAGCAGCTAGCTGAATCTCAGGTATGGGTAAATAAGATCACAGAGAGATGGGAAGTAGGAAACAAATGTTAGGTACCTGCGAAGTTGTTTCTGTCCTTAGAAATGTGACAATATTTGGAATATAAAGTGGAACTTCTCAATTTTTGCAAGTTTTTATGTACTGACATACATTTATGTAGTTACTATGTTCTCTCCTACTTCTGAATAAGTATTACTTTTGAAAATCCTGCTTCAAAAATAGTAAATAAATAAAATCAGAAAAAAAATTTGATTCAGTTGAATAAAGGAAATTGAAGGCATATGATTGGTCCAAAGACTTAGGGAAGAGTTACCAAAAATCTAGGAGATGGATATAATGACAATTTTTATTTTTTTAAATATTTTTTTAGTTGTATATGGACGCAATACCTTTATATATAAGCAATACCTTTATTTTATTTGTTTATTTTTGTTTGGTGCTTGGGAATTGAACCCAGTGCCTCACACATGCTAAGCAAGCTCTCTACCACTGAGCTACAGCCCCAGCCCATAATTAGGATACTATTTCATAGTCATTTGCATAGTGTATTTTTTCCAGCACCCAGGAGAGTGCTTGACACTTTGTAATTAATGAATATATTTTTGCTAAATGATTGAGGCTTTTCTTATCTAGGCAGGCCAAGCAACTCTTCCATCTCATCCCATAATAGCCCTGTAGTGAATATAATCTTATGGCAGAAATGAGGCAAAGAGACTTCCTCATTTCTAATGCTTTTTAAGATGGTTGCCCTACTTAATTTATTAAATATGCCAGCTCTAGTCTTTTGCATTCGGTGGTAGTTCCCAGGCATATATATGCCAATAGAATTATCAGTTGACTGGAACTTTATTTACCAGACACTTTCCACCGGAGGAAACTCTAGCCATAGTAGCTAGTGACAAGTGTCATCTTCTAAGGATATTATAGGCAACAATAATGACAGCACTAATAGCTCACAGTTACCAGTGCACCCACCGGTATCTAAAGTAGCAATTTCAAACCAAGTGTGACACTATTAAGGACTTTACAGTCATACTGATATTACCACTAGTAGTGCACAATTTCAAGTTCATTCAAGCACACGTAATCTTGTCAGTTTCTACTGAGATTACTAGACATGATTTTCCGCCAAATATTAAAATGTACATTTAATGGTTGGTAAAATATGAGGGAAGCATCTTGGTTAATTTTATTTATCATTTATCTTTTTTATTTTTTATTACTTTTATTTTTATTTGTTCTTTTTAGATATACATGACAGTAGAGTGTATTTTGACACATTGTACATACACGGAGTATAATTTATTCTAATTAGGATGCTTTACATGTTTTACATGTTGTGGAGTTTTACTGGTGGTGTATTCACATATGAACATAGTAAACTTAAGTCTGATTCATTCTACTATCTTTCCTATGCCCATCATCCCTCCCTTCCCTTCATTTGACTTTGTCTAATCCAATGAGCTTTTGTTCTCCCCTCCACCATTCTTATTGTGAGTTAGCATTCACATATCAGAGAGAATATTCAGTATTTATTTTTGGGGGGGATTGGCTTATTTCACTTAGCATGACAGTCTCCACTTCCATTCATTTACCTGCAAATGCTATAAACTCATTATTCCTTATAGTTGAGTAATATTCCATAAAGTATATATTTATAACATTTTCTTTATCCATTTATCTGTTGAAAGGCACCTAGATTGATTCGATAGCATAGCTGTTTTGAACTGAGCTGTTATAAACATTGATGTGGCTCTATCACTGAAGTTATGCTGTTTTTAAATGATTTGGGTATATACCAAGGGGTGACATAACTGGGTCAAATGGTTGTTCCATTCCAAGTTTTCTGAGGAATCTCCATACTGCTTGCACCAATTTGCAATCATACCAGCAATATGTAGGGGGAAGTACCTTTTTTTCTCCACATCCTCGCCAACATTTATTGTTACTCATGTTCTTACTCATGTTCTTTTTTTTTTTTTTTTTTGGTACCAAGGATTGAACTCAAGGGCACTTGACCACTGAGTCACATTCCCAGCCCTATTTTGTATTTTACTTAGTGACAGGGTCTCACCAAGTTTCTTAGTACTTCGCTTTTGTTGAGGCTGGCTTTGAACTCGCAATCCCCCTGCCTCAGCCTCCTGAGCCACTGGGATTACAGGCATGCACTGCCATGCCCGGTGTTACTTGTATTCTTGATAGTTGCCATTCTGAATGGAGTGAGATGGAATTTCAGTGTACTTTTTAATTTGCATTTCTCTAATTGCTAAAGATGTTGAACATCTTTTTATATATTTTTTCAGCATTCTATTTTTTGCTCTGTGAAATGCCTGTTCAGTTCCTTTGCCCATTTATTGATTGGGTTATCTGGTTTGTTTGGCATTAAGTTTTTTGAGAGTGTGTTTGTGTGTAGATAGATAGATAGATATACAGATGTCTATCTATCCTGGAGATTAATGCTCTCTCTGAGGTGCATGTGGTAAAGACTTTTCCCACTCTGTAGGTTCTCTCCTTATGTTATTGACTATTTCCTTTGCCGTGAAGATGCTTTTTAGTTTGATACTATCCCATTTATTGATTCTTGATGTTATTTCTTGTACTTTAGGAGATTTTTGAGGAAGTTGGTTCTTAGCTGACATGATGAAGAGCTGAGTTTACATTTACTTGTAGTAGGCTTCAAGTCTCTGGTCTAATTCCTAGGTTCTTGATCCACTTTGAGTTGAGTTTTGTACAGGGTAAGAGATAAGGGTTTAGTTTCATGTTGTTGCATATGGTTTCCAGTTCTCCAATCACCATTTGTTGAAGAGGCTATCTTTTCTCCAATGTATGCTTTTGGCACTTTTGTCTAATATGAGATAACTGTATTTATGTGGGTTTGTCTTTGTGTACTCTATTCTGTACCATTGGTCTACATGTCTATTTTGGTGCCAATACCATGTCATTTTATTACTATAATTCTATATTATAATTTAAGGTCTGGTATTGTGATGCCTCCATATCACTTTTCTCCTGAGGATTGCATGACTGATCTTTCTATTTCTATGAGGAATGTCATTGGAATTAATAGAAATTATAATAAATCTGTATAGCACTTTTGATAGTGTGGCCATTTTGTCAATATTAATTCTGACTATCCAAGAACATGGACATATTTCCATATTCTAAGGTCTTCTTTAATTTCTACATTGAAAATTAATTTCTACAATGAAAATTACAGAACAATAAAGAAAGTAAGTGAAGAAGATCTTGGTTTATTTTAAATGCCAGGAACTTAACAACCAGGTGGATCTGGTTGGAGATTTGTAGAAAAAAAGTTTTTTCAAGTCCTCTGTGTTACTTTGTAGAAAAAAGTTTCTTCAAGTCCTCTGTGTTACTTCTAGATATTTGGCCTTAGTGAACTTATTTTTTTTCTGTCGGAACTCCTCACCTAAACACATTCCTGAAAAAATAAAAATAGTATCTTGGGATGCAGTAGGATATAGTGGTTAAAAGCATTGCTCTATGTTCTGCTTCTGTTCAAGATGTGGGAAATTGAATAAGCACATTTACTCCATAATGAAGAGAAAAATCCAAATAAAGTACAAAATTATAATTTTTCTTGTAGCCCATTCGAGACCTGAGGTTGCATGGCCATCAGGGTACCTATTCTTCTCCAAGGAGAGATGGAATACACAAACTCTTTCACCTAAGACAGAGCACCAGAGAAGTATAAAACTTTCACATGAGTGGGCAATAAGGAATCAGTAACACTTTGAACCAATTGTTAATGTCCAAGTGTATGTTGTTGTGACAGTAACAAAGCCCCTGGAGAAACAGACGCAAGATGAATTAACATCAGCTTACAGGTTCCTTTCTATGGTCCTCCAGATTTGCTCAAGAAAAAGACTAGAAGCAGGGCAGGAACCCAGAGATAGCTTTCCTTGCTGGTGCATAAAAGATTTGAAAATTATCATTACTGTTTGGACACTCTGTCAAAAGTCTTCAGTTCCCGAAAGGGCAGCATATGTTGTCACTCCTAGGGCACAGGTAAAGGCCAACT
>NW_026694141.1:0-138871 GCF_021218885.2 Marmota monax | reverse complement strand
ATGTCAAAGGAGGGGCTTTCACTTTTGCCTCTGGTAGCCACTCAGGGGATGGCCACATGTTACTCTCATGCCCTAGCATCTCTGTTCTTTACTAGTTGGCTAAGAAGGAAAAATTGTGTCAACTAAAAGGGACCTTTGCATTCCAAAAGAACTATCACACAAGGTGGGCCATGAACCAGACTTGACTTCTGTGTCTTCAAGTTGCTGGAAAACTTTGTGGCTATCAACTGACCTGACTGTCTTTCATAGTGACCAACTCTTAGCTGTATATTTAGTGGAAGGAGAAATGTAATTAGGTGGATAATATTTTATGGGAATTAGAAAACTCTTTAAGCATGAAGTTATGCTCAGAGTAAGTTCTGAATCACACACACACACACACACACACACACACACACATATATATATATATATATATATATATATATATATATATATCTTAGAGAAAAATAATATGTCCTTAAGAGTCCCCTAATTTTTTCTCAGGGTTTATAGCCCTTTCAGTACTTTCTGGCTACACAAATGGGGTTTTCTGAAGAAGTTCTTATCGAAGCAATCACTCCAATGTGTGTATGCACATATGATAGTCATATCAAATGTCCTACTTATATTTAATACTTAGTGGAATTGAAGAATAATGAAGCTAATTGTATAGTAAGCAGAACAATAATTTAAAAGGGTCTCCCCCAAAGCAGATAATGAATGTTATAAGAGTGATGTCTCCTCTGCATCTCAAGGTTCTAAAGTAAATGAAGAAAATTTAGAGATCTAGTCAGGGGAAATAACTTGCAGGAAAGTACTGAGTGCTGGTAAGCAACAAGAGAGTTGTGTGTGTGTGTGTGTGGCAGTGTCTGGAAATATTGAATCTATTTCAACAATGTTGATCAACCTTGGCTTTCATGCATGTTTGTGAAGAGGCTGCCTCATATTTTCCTTAAAACATGATTTTACGTTTTTGATTATCTAGGCTAGTTAATTTTTCTTTCCCTGAATATTTATTCAGTGCTTACTCTGGGCCCAACATTACCCAGTGCAATGTGAGGAAACCCTTAGTGGATTTATGATTGAGTTGGAAAATCAAGACATGACACCTGAAAGATAAAGTAATGATAGGACTAGGACTGTGTGAGTGTGTGTGTGTGTGTGTGTGTGTGTGTGTGTGTGTGTGTTAGAGAGAGAGGGAGAATGAGAAGTGGGAACTTAACCCAGGGGTCCTTTACCACTAAGCTATATTCCCAGGCCTTTTTATTTTGAGATAGGGTCTTGCTAAGATGATTAGGGACTTGCTAAATTGCTGAGACTGGCCTGTAATATGTAATCCTCCTGCCTCAGTCTCCCATGTTGCTGAGATTACATGCATGCACTCCCACACCCAGCTCTGATAGGAAGATATTTGTCATTAAATGCACTGATTAATTTCTCTTAAATTCCATGATTCTGTACAGTGTACAAGACACAGCACTAAGCTCTTCTTTAGGTATTTTTATTATCCACTCTTCTATCACTTGGTCTCACTCAGCTCAGGCTGGTGAATTCATACAGATTATATCCACCTAGGATTCCTTGCCTTGTGGCTTCTGCAAGTTTAGTTAATGAGAATAGTAATTCTCCTGCCTCCCTTCTTTTTGGATGGTCTGAGATGAGCTGCTTTACTCATAGAACCACCCTCTTTAGTAAACAGAGCAATGATTACCAGTATTTTCCTGAAAGTCATATCCCCTGACTGGATCTCTAAATTCTCTTTATTTGCTTTAGAAACTTGAGGTGCATAGGATACATCACTTATTCACTGTCTGATTTGGAAGAGCCCCTTTTAAATCATCACTCACTTACTAGCACTTATACTGTACTACATAAGAGCATGGTAGGTACTCACTGCTCTGGCCTATCAGGCTCAGTAAGGGCTTCCCACAATTGCTGATCTGACAGTACAGCACATTCTTGTTCTAGTTAAAGAAAACATGGCCTTGCAAATTGTCTATAAAATTTAGCATAAATCTCCAAATTTTAATGTGCCATCTATTTCTTGACTGGATCTAAACTCATACAAAGAACCTGAACTCATAAATCAGATGAATATCTAGTCCTCAATAAGATAAAAACATGTCATAATATAAGTATGACAAGATAGAATTTGTTAAGTAAGAGAAAGTATAATGTACCAGTGGAATAGTAAACTTGAAATTAGGTCATATATATTTTCATACCTGCTCTGCTTCTAATTCATTGTGAGTACTTGAGCAAGACATGATGCTTCTTGATGTCAGTTTCCTTAGGTGTATAATGAGAGGGATAAACTAGATGTGCTTAAAGATTCCCCCCCCAATGTTGAGATTCTATGACTGTTCTTTCTCTGTTTCTCCCTCCCTCCTTCTCTCTCTCTCTCTCTCTCTCTCTCTCTCTCTCTCTCTCTCTCTCTCTCATAAGGGAGTAGTAGATGTATTCTAGAAGGGAGTGGCAGCTACAGGACCATGGGATCCTGAAGAAACATTAATTAACAAGCACCTAAATCACTAACAACAATGAAATTTCTGAGGAGGAAGAAATTAGTGTGATAGGGAAATTTTTATGGGATAGATGGTACCTGGGAACTCTTTATTTCATATGTTGTATTAGAAAAGTATTACGTTAAGTGTTGGTAACTTCTCAAGAAAAGCAAAGTCTATGGATTTTTTTTTTCATTTGTCACAGAGAAATCCAGCTGCAGAACCTGATTTACCTATGGTGGATAACATGCACATGGTGCCAAATTTTGCCTGAATTGTTTCTGAAGAGATACTTGTATCCAATTAAGGATACCTAGAGTCACCACTGTACCTGCCAGAGCACGTTCCTCTGCTCTCCCTACATGCCCCTTAAGATTCCCTCTGTGCCTACCATCTGGTATAACGTTGGATTTCCCAAAGCTAGCTAGAGATCTCCAAGGCTTGTTTGCTGATATTGACTCAGACTCCTGCAGAAGTGAAATTGAAGCTCTCAGAGCCTCACTGATTGTGCTTGGCAGGAGGAGAGGGAGATGATGTGCTGTAGGAGAACTCCTGGGATACTTTTGTGACTGCCAGTGAAGTTGCAATTTAAGGAAATGTATTAAAAATTGCTTGTTCTTGGACACAATTGTGACCAAACCCTCAAGAAACTTAAGTCTAGTATAAGAAAGAACAGGCTAACAGTATTTTAGTCCAACATTGTAAGCACTGCAATATGGTACCATGCATGTCTAGGAACCCAGAGAGCCCATGTAACCCATCTGGATGATGGGTAGTTATCAAGGAATCTGAGATTCCTATGAGAGACAAGGCATTATCTCAGTCAGACATTATGTACAACAGTTACTCACATGAATAGAGATAGAAGGATGTTCATATCAATAATAGGATGACCAAAACCGGGGAAGTATAAAATAATAAAAAAATGTCTTTGAATTATGTGTGAATTGTTATATCCTGTACACATAGAGTAGCTTGGCATATTAGGAGTAGAAAACAAAAGAAGAGGAGTGTCTTGGTCAGGATTAGTTGAGCCTTTATGGACTAGCTGAGGAACCTACTATTCCAGATAGCTTTATTGGTCTGGGAAGTACATTTTCGTATCCACCAAGTCAATTTACGAGGAGATTGTGAGTGTAGCAGGTGGGTAAATGGAAGCTCTCTGTGCAGCATTATTTTCCACACATCTCTTGGCAAGGGGACCTGAAAAATAGCAACAATAAAAGCTTTATATCTTTGCTGGGTGTGATGGTTCATGCCTATAATCCCAGTGACTCTGGAGGCTGAGGCAGGAAGTTTTCAAGTTCCCAGGCCAGTCTCAGCAACTTAGTGAGGCCCTGTCTTGGAATAAATAAATAAATAAATAAATAAATCGATAAATAAATAAATAAAATTAAAAAGGAGATGTGGCTCAGGGGTAAAGTGACCTTGGGTTTATTCCTTAGCACCAAAAACAAATCAATGAATCAATCAATAAATAAAATTATAAAACCAGACAAACAAACAAACAAAAACCCCTTCACATTTTTCAATCAATATATAATGGAAAAATATCATTCCATTCATGAATAACTCAGAAGTCACATTGTCTTGCCAAAAAGAGATTGAAGTCCCCAGTCAAAGAAAGATCTGAGAGGCAAAGGAGGATTGGTAATGTGCTCTTGCTATTTCCTCTGGGTTAGGGAATTGTTGCTGTTTTTCTCTCCTCTTGGTTTTAATGGGTGCCTGAAAAATACTGTAACTCCCAGAGCTTTGTAAAGGAGAGAAAAAAAAAACAGATTTAATGCTATTCTGTCTTTAGACACATTTACACATCCTCCATCTGCTTGGGAGGGAAAAAAATTCAGATTTCAATAACAAAAATTGTACAGGTCTTCCTTGAGGCAACAGAAAATGCATGTGATAAGGGAATAGCCATGAAGTGCAAAGGCACATTTAGGTCTTAGCGCTTATTGACTGGAGCTGCAAAGAAGATGTGAAGGATGTGTGAAAAATCCCAAATAAAAGAGCTTGAGTAACATACAATATGGATAAGAAAATGTGCTTTAAAGGAAATGCAACTGTCACAAAAGAACATGGGGGAAAGCTGGGAAGGGGGGCTAAGGGAGAAGTATATGACAAGAATGAAGATAAGTAATTTTCTCTTCTTGGAAGCTTGGCTCAGATAAACAATATTCTATTCTGCAATTATTGGTGTGCATTACATTCATTCAAATACAATTTAAAATGCAAGCATTCTGAATTAGATCTGCTGTACCCCTTCCACTTTGCCACAAGTGAGGCAGATTTTGCTCTTATAACAACTAAAACCTGTGATCAAGGTTCACATTGGATGAAGGATGGAGATAGTTGCAACATGCAGGCCTGAGAGGAGCTGGAATGCATGCACCCCTACAGTTCCCTGTCATGCTGGCACAGGGTGTGTTGAGTCAACAATCACACTCAGGGCAGACATTTGATGGGAAGTATATTAAATGTGTGTTACTGCTCATGACGACCTTCTGGGATGAAGCACTAGAAGTGTTTTGGGTTGGTTTACAGCCAATCTGGTGGACTTGTGCAGCACATTGTGAAATGTCACTTTTCTATTTAAACTCGGAAAGGGCAATGGATTCACATGCTTACCAGTTGTCATTTTCATTCTATGCTGCAGCAGGAGCCCATCTGATTTGTAGTGCATACTTTATGTATCAGCTATATATAACACCTCTTTAGCACCTGCCCAATTATTTAGGCCCTTAAAGAAAATTTTAATGTCCCTCTCTGTCCCTCCCCATCCTGAATATTTAGACCACAGGCATGGAGAAGATAAAGCATGACAATTTATGTGCTTCATTATTTTTGGGGAGTGAAATTATGAGATCATTATCAACTGGGATTCATGTCAAACCAGAGGAATTCTCATTAGTCTACCCCCTAAGCTTGGTGAAATAGCACAGGGTCTGTACAAAAGGAATATCTTGGCCAACAACCAGCCTCCTTACACAGTTTCACCTCTTTATGTGATGAGGAGCTCTAGAGAGCTTGATCATGACTCTCACCTGACTTCTGCCAATCATCTGCTAGTATTATGATCCAGCCATTTTGACTGTTTTTGTCTCTAATGCAACTTGGTGATCCCACAGGCAGCTTGGGGGCACAGGGACCATTTCTGCCTGGGGTCTAGAAACTCCTACAATGGGACACTGTCTTTACTGGCAGCTTCTTACTACATTGCTCTCTGCTGTGTGGACAGACTAAAGGAATTTCCCTGACAAAGTATGTATATTCTCAGGATAGACATTAGGAGTGTTTTGTTTGTTTGTTTTTAATACTAGTACTTAACTAAAAAAATACTTACTATATTCTTAACAGGTATCAGGCACTGATAGTTATAAATGATATCTGCTTTATGGCAACTCTTTCTATACTAGATACAAATAACTATAATTCAAAAGGTCGTCATTACTCAATACCATAAGGGTCAAACTCCAAGGGGAAGGAACATAGAAAAGAAAGCCATAACATCTGAATTGTGGTATCAGAGAAGGCTTTAAATAAAGTAGGTTTTAAGATGGCCCTTAAAGGAAGAATGGAATATCTGGAGGAGAAACGAATATAAATGTACACTCAGGTAGAAGAAATAGAGTGAGCACAAAATGTATTTATGTAACAACAGTTTGTGTTATTGTGATGGATCAAGGGATGTACACAGAGGAGATGATATAGGAAAGATGAATTAGGAGAATAGCCTGAAAAAGGTTGAGTCAGGTTTTGCACTATCATGGCTAAGATTATGGATGCTTAACTATAGTGGTGTTTCGGATGTATCAGTGGCTCTCTGCTGGTGGTAATTCTGCTCCTCAGGGACATTTGCAAGGTCTGGAGGTACTTTAAACTGTCATAACTGTGCAGGGTGGGTAGAATCCATTGAGTAGAGTCCAGGATACTGCTACAAAGAATCATCTAGCCTGGGCTGCTGGTAGAGCTGAAATCGAGGAACTCTGAGGTGAAATAAATGAGGAATTGAAAGAGAAAACAAGGGAAGACAGTATTGAAAAGGTCATGCTGAGATGAAAGATTTCATCAGAATTCTGGAAGTAAAAATAGAAAAGACGATACAATTTTACTGAATATTTAGTGGTAGGATTGGCCAAAGTATTGCAAAAAAAATTGCCAGGGTGAGAAGGAAGGAAAGAATAAGTATATTTTTCTTTTGGAAATTAGGAATTCACAGAACTGGAGTCAGCAAAAATAATCTGGTAAGAAAAGCTATACATCCCCTCATCTAACAACATTGAATCAGAGTCATATAAACCTGTATCCAAATCCTAGCTTCCCATTTACTATTTGTATGGTTTTGATAAATTTCTTTAGTTTCATGTGATTATTATCTTAATTAATAAAATAAAGATAATACCATCTTTCTAACATGTCATTATAAAAATAAAATTAAATCATGTTTATTAAATCATTGAATGAACTGTCAGCCACCTAGTTGTACTCCATAAATGTAGCTACTGTTCTACCTCTGCTGTTATGTTTCTGCTTGTTGTTCAGCCTGCTAGATGTCAAATGCTATTCCAGAAAAATGTTAAATAATTAACTCATTTGACCAAAAGTGATACCAAGTAGAAATCAAAGCTACCAGTGGCAGTGATTTAGAGAAATATTGGCAAATAAGTTGGCTTGCATAAAAATACTTCTCTGATCTTGGACTGAAAGGACAACATAGAAGATGTTAATCCTTGGCAACAGCTCTGACTGAAGAGATGAAGACCAGGGCACTGGAAAGACTTGAGACCCCACCTAATAATAGAAGACTGATTGAATTAATGTGTGTTGAGTACCTATACTGTACACACATATTGGGAAAAGCAAAACACCCAGTGCATTATTAGCAGCATCATGTATCACAATAGCAAATTAATCAGAAACATCTTAGGAACAATGAAAAGCAAAGCTAGCACTTGAAATCACTTGAAATGTAATTGGATTTGACTTCACTTTTTGAAATCTAGTATGATTTAAAAGTTTTTTCTTTAAAAATATTGCCATATTAAAATTATTTATTTGAAAGGTGTAATATAATCTACTTTTTGTCTTGCTAGTTGACTATTTCTGTTTTTCAACCAAAATGATCTCTCATTTTCTATGGTTATACATATGAGCATTTCCATATATTTAAGAAGAGTGCACATCACAAAAAGAAACTATTAGAATTCACCTCAGAGAATTTTGCCAGTCACAATGGTTTGCAGCTAGTGGAAGTGCTTTCAGTAGATAGGATGATCATCATGACATAGATTTCTGAGCATTTTTTTAGGTGAATTTTTTTTCCAAATTCTGAATGTATTGCCTTCATAGTAAGATCTTCTTTTTGTCACCATCCCCCAAGACTCAATGCATGTGTTGTTTGCATTGTAGGATGAGTTTATATGGAGATTATTATATGTGCCACACAGAAAGTAGATACTTACTTTAGTTAAACATAAGAATTTTCAAACAAGAGAAAGACCAGAAGGAAAGACATAGGTGGAAGGGGGGGGGCAGCAATGGGAAATGAAGTACTAAGTGCTAGAAAGGGAAGAATAAATAAAAGGAAAGCAAATAGATAAATGATTGAACACAAGTGACTGTCTTCTTCAAGACAGACTAGGTAAGTTCTGAAGGTACTGTTATGGTTTAGATATGAGGTGTCCTTCAAAATCTCCTATAGTAATTCAGGAGTATTCAGAGTTGGAATGGCTTGATTTAAGAACTGTTACCTAATCAGCACATCCTTACTTTAAATGGACAAACTGGTAGCAAATGTAGTCAGGTGGGACATGGTTGGAGGAGGCAGGTCTTGTCCTGAAAAGTTCATTCCTATGGCCCTTTCCCCTTCCCTTTGTCTCAGCTTCCTTGCTGCCATGAGGGAAGCAGCTTCCCTTCACCATGCCCTTCCCCCTTGATGTTCTTCTGCCTCACCCTGGGCTCAGAGCAATGGAATCTGTCATCAATATACTGAGACCTCTGATACCCTGAGCCAAAATGCACTTTTCCTCTTTTTTTTCTTACTGGGTATTTTGGTCACAGTAATTCAAAAGCTAGTCAAAACAGATGCTGAGGACTACTCTGAGATCCTGTCAGTTTGAAAGCAGTGTTCCCTTATTACTCTTAATATTCATTGTAGGGTGTGTGTGTGTGTGTGTGTGTGTGTGTGTGTGTGTGGTGTATTTAATTATTCTTTTTCTTTTCTTTTTTGGAAGCAGGGATTGAACTCAGGGGCACTTGACCACTAAGCCACATCCCCAGCCCTATTATGTATTTCATTTAGAGAGAGACAGGATCTCACTGAGTTACTTAGCACCTAACCATTGCTGAAGCTGGCTTTGATCTTGAGATCCTCCTGCCTCAGCCTCCAGAGCCACTGGGATTACAGGTGTGTGCCACCACCCAGTAACTATTTAATTCTTTAAAGTTTCATTATGCATAAAATGTGCTTTGAAAGGTCTGTCTTGAAATAATAATTAAATTAATAGGAGTCTTTTTATCCTTTTTACAGTTATATAAAAATTTGTAAACAAAAAGAGCTACTTCTTTTCCATGAAAAAGCCTTAACCAGGAGAGTAACATTTGCCAAAGCAGAGTTATACTGAGGATTTGGAAAATATTGTTCAGTCATTTCTTCCTAAAATATTCTATATATGATGAGACATTATTCTTGTTATAAAATTTCATTTCCTTTGCAATTTCTGTGATGCTATTCTTTACTGCATTCAATGAAACACATCATAGATATTCAACAAATATTTTTAAATAAATAAATTAATTAATCCTAAATTATGTTAATAGAGTTGTTAAGGTAGGCATTTCCAAATTCTTTAAACCTCCAATGAAAACAATTTTTGGTTTTATCCTCACATAGCTCAGAACTACATATGCATAGATATGCACATTTATGCATATGTATTCCTATAATTATATGCATACACACATATTCTGGACTTCTTTTGAAAGGTTTATGTGTGATGATACACTGTATATAAAGTGTATCTTATGTTGCTATCCATTCAAGGCATGTATACCAACTGTACATATGTTTCACCATATGGCAGAACTTCAATGCCCATCTCTCAGTCTCATTCTTAGAGTCACTGAGTAGATGCCTCCTGAGACTTAAAAAATCTTAAAATAGGTCAGAGATCTCAGAAATAATAATTTTTTCAATGATAAATCATGAGAAAACTGGAAAATACCCTTGCTAAACAAGCTACTATCCATGTTCAGCTTACAAGACTCCTTTTCCAGCATACAGCTTTTGCACATACCTCACCTTTAATTTCTGACTTTGGTTGCTATGACCCAATCTCTTATAATCTTAGAAGATGTGAACTTGGAAAGTCCCTAGAGTCCTAGTTTTAGTAGGAACATAATGTTGGGCAAGTAGATTGAATGGAAAAGGTATACTTTGTTTCTTATATTAGCATATTTATAGCAAAGTATATTTCTGAATAGTTTAATCATTACTCTAGTTCATGCTCCAAGAAAACCAAACTTATAAACCTCATGCTAAGTGTCTACTCACTAATTAATTTCTTAAACTAATCATCTATTATGGTAATACACTCAGCATGGATAATGTGCTGTGAGTTCTGAATTTCATTCCATTTTTACAACCACCTTACTATGTAGGATTATTCTTTCAGTTTTATAGATGAGTAAATTAAAGTTGAGAAACATTTTGTAATTTGCCTAAGCTACCCCAGCTATTAAGAAATAAAGATGGTATTCAATAATTTTTAATGAATAAATTGATGAAAGAATAAAGTTGCTTGAGAACATCTTCCAGTTTATCTGACTCTTATGCCTAATGTCTATCCAATACATTGTATTGACTCCCAATAAATAACTTCCCTTTTATATGCTGAAAAGCAGGAGGAAAAGACATTGCCAATTTTAAGGGCACATTACATATTTTAATAGCCTGACTTTTGATAGGCCCCTAGAGTATGTGCTCTCATTAAATATTCAAAACTGCCACACACAGGAGACTGAGTGCCCCCAATATGTAGATGAGAAATGTACAGCTCACTGAAGTTTAGATTTTTGTCTAGGTCTACACAAATAGGAAGTGAATTGTACAGATAATAATCAAACTAATGCCTGTCTTATTCCAAACATCCTTTTAGTGTATCATTCAAAGTGTGAACCACAACCAAGCATTTGAGGAAAAGATCTACAATGGAAGAAAGACTGAAACAAATAAATACAACAAAGGAATCCAGAAGAAACATAAAGTGAAGAAAAACATTCTAATTTAAACATTCCAATACATCAGTGATGCTTTTGGTTGGAATCCGTGTTTGCATCATAAGAATCAATGAGGCTGGACTCCCTGTGGTAAGATCCTGGGAAGGATTCTTTGTCCACAGAGGTATTTTGTACCTGCCTCCTGAGAACTGGCATTGTAACTTTCCAGAAAAGTTCCAAACACTAGAGAAATAGAGAAAAATCCTAAAGGCTACCAGTAAGAACAAACAAGTCATACAGAAAAAATCAAAATCAGAAGAAAATTATATTTCTCAATTAGAATTAGAAACTCAAAGAAATTATAAAGTGGTTCAAGATTATGAGAAGAAAATAATTTCTAACTTAGAATTCCATACCCAACAAAAGTATTAAAGATATGTGTATGATTAGAATAAAGTCCTTTGTTGTACCTATATAGTCTCAAAAATTTGCTTTCAGTGCATGTACTCTTGGTAAGTTATTGAAAAAATGATATAAAACAAGAAATATATGGGAGGGAAAAAGGGAAATAATCAACCTAGGACCGAGTATGAGGAGTTTTGAGATGTGACAGGATGTGGCTGCCCGTAAGTTTAGATAGAATCAAATCAAGATTGAAGCAAGAGGATCAAAATGTAAAGAAGGAATACTTTTAAGAAAACAATGCCATCTAGATCACCTGATATAAGACTAGAGATCAACAAACTGGCTCAAGCCAAATCCAGCTCCCTCTGTATTTTTACAAATCAAGTTTTGTTGGACCATAGCCATGCCCACTCACTTACATTACTACAATGGCAGAGTTGAGTAATTGCAAGAGAGACCATTTGGCCTACAAAGCCTAAATTAGAGTTGGCCTTCATTATGTGACTGTCTGTCCACACATGCAGCCTCAACCAGCTGTGAATCAAAAATATTGGAAGAAAAAAATCCACCTATTCTGAGCATGCATGGAGATTTTCTCCTTGTAATTATTCCCAATAATATTATATAACAAAATTATTAGCATTTGCATTGCACTAAGTCTAGAGATGATTTCAGTATATGATAGGATTGTGTAGGTTATAAGCAAGTATTATACCCTTTTATATAAAGAACTTGAGCATCTGCAGATTTTGGAATCCTAAGGGGTCCTAGCACCAATCTCACTTGGATACTGAGACATGAGTGTATTTACTCATTGGTTCTCTATGGAACAAACTTCACTATCCCTCTATTAGGCTGTTTAAAGACATTTTACACATTGATGAGAGATAGATGGAAAACCAAATGTAAGAACAAGATAATTTTTGAGCCACTGAGATAGGTATGTGCCACCATGCTTGGTCCAAGATAATTACTGACTAGACAAAAAAAAAAAAAGATAAAACAAGAAAGATACTAACTATGTATATTGTAGTTTAACTAAAATTTATGATGTACATAATGAAAAGGTGGTGTGTGGATGTTTCTTGAACCAAGATACATAAAAAAGAATAACCTGGAGGAGAAAAAGTTTGTTTGGGCTCATGGTTTCAGAGATTTCAGTCCTTAGTTGGTCATCTCAATTGCTCTGGTCCTGAGGTGAAGGAGAGAGAGAGAGAGAGAGAGAGAGAGAGAGAGAGAGAGAGAGAGAGAGAGAGAGAGAGAGAGAGAGAGAGAGAATGAATATGAATGAGGAACCAGGGACAAAATATATGATCCTCAAGTCACAACCTTGGTAACCCACTTCCTCCAGCCATACCCTATCTTCTGTCTAAAGTTAGTATGTAGTAGTCCATTCAAATTATTAATCCAAATGGATTAATCCACTGATGATATTATAGCTATTGTGATAATTATTTAACCATGTGCATTAACACAGGAGCTTTTGGGGGAAACCTCATATCCAAACCAGAACAGGTGGCTATGTAAGGAAGGTAAAATCCTTATCTCTCACTGTAGGTAATGGAGAGTTAATGTATACAATTGAAAAAAAAAAGAAACAGAAAAAAAAACAGTAAAGTTTTCTAGATATATGAAAGTAAATTTCAGGAGAAAAGAGTGAAATGTTTGCCTTTGGAAACCAAGAATTGGGGTTAGAATGGATACATCAAGAAAAACTATTTTTAAATACCATGTAGTATTAATTGATTATGTAAATCATATATATATATATATATATATATATATATATAGTTTAGCTTTATAAAAATTTTAAGTGTGGAAAACAGTACTAGGGAATCATTGAGAAGTGCACTGAATCTCACTTGTGGTGAATTATTTGAATCTTGGTATGTAATTTGTTTTAGAAAACATCTACATTTGAAGGGCTCCTCTCATAAAACACAAAGTACAGAAAGCTTTGCTGAGGGCTTAAGGTGTAAATGAAATGACACATTTAAACTGAAGAAACGCACCCACGTTGAAAGCATTCAATCCAAGGCAGGCTCTGCTGTACACATGTTCTGACATATGGTAAATTTTCAACCCCTTATCTCTGGATATTAGTTTTCATTGTCAGAGTCGCCAAGGGGCCATTTTGCAGAAGAAGGATCTACTAAAATGGGTCAGGGACTTGGTAGCTAAGAGTCAATCCATTTTTTTAACTACAGTAATAGCATATGATTCCGCACACTGTAAATACACAAAACAAACACAGTTCCCATACTCTTTGAATATAAGACAATTATTTAAATAGCTTGTCATTTTTTTATATTTTGAGAATATTGCATTTGTATTTTTTCTGTGTCTTTCTGTTTTTTTGTTTATGCAGCCAATATTCTTGAGCAGAGAAGAGGATCATTCAATTTAGTTTATTTGGTTTTAAAAAATAAAAATGACTATATTAAAGTATAAATAGATTAGTCTCATCACAGGTGAAAAGTAGTCAACATCACCTGCCAGGTTTATTGTTTATTTATAATGAGCCAAGCTGAATGGAGATCAGACATAGATAGCTAGGAATCTTTCTGTATGAAAAAAATAAATATAAAAATATGTGTCTGTAAGGCTCCACACATGCATATATACCCAAAGTGCATGTATATATTCATATACTCACAGAAATACACACACACACACACACACACAAACACAGTGTATATGCATATGGTTTTAAGAAAAAAATTGATAAATATTTTCTTTTTGGGCAAAATGATTCCTTTGTTAATTTAATTTAATCTTTCTATAAGGAAAATGTCATTAAGCAAAACATCAATGGACAGAACTTTTTTTTTTATTTGCAATTCTTTTTCTAAACCACACAGAAAATTGGTCTAGTGCTGTGAGTTTACTAAGTAGAAAACAAGTCTCCATCATTGGAATCACTGGAGGACTTTCACACTGGCTTTTCATGAGTGTGTGCCTGGATTTTGTTACTCTGGTAGACTGTCTTTGCAGGACAATGCACTGCCAGAAGTTCAACCTGGAATCTGCAGAGCAGATCACAGAGTTGTTCACCAGAGTGAGCGTTGTTCTTGCTTCTTATCTTGCTCCACACTTCCAGAGGGCTCATCTAGGTATTGATTTCCAGGGATAATTTGTGATTTGTTCCAGAATAGGTTTTTTTTTTTCCAAAAGTGTGCTCCATAAGAGAGGCCCTCATATAATATCCCATGCCTACCTTACCAGCATGGAGAGAGAGGGTTAGCTTTTCATAAACTGGAACAATCTTCACACAGTGTTTGGACTCCTTTGAGAGATGGTGTCTGTCTCCTGTGTACCATGTATACAGCTAGCTAGAAGTGCTGTCTGTCTTTTTACTCAAGTCAATTGTGGATAACAAGAAGTACAACAGCTTTCTTTTTCTTTTTTTCCAAAATTCTTCAAGTCCTCTTTGTGCTTTGCTTTCAGGTGCTAAAGGGAAGTACATGTGTCACATAACAACTGCTTGTATAGAGACATCTGAACTCAGAGGCTGGCGATGAACAGTCAGACAGAATTGTGATTTTTGCCTTGTCACTAGAAAATTATTTCAAAACTGGGAAGGATGTGTTTACCAATGTAGTCTACACTTTCAAATGCCCATTGCTTACTTAAACTTTATGGGCATATATTTAGTGGAGGGTATAAAAAAGTCATTTATGGAGCTCGTTGAAAACTGGCTTTAGGCAACCCTGGCCATAGCAAAAGAGGATATTAATCATATTGGTGATCACTGTGTGTTCTACACAGGGACAATGGATGAGTTTGCCTGAACTCCAGGGCAAATAGCAGAAAATAATGTGCTTGCTGGAGATTTAACTGCTCCAATGTAGAAGGAGTCTTGAAGTCTTGCTGGAAGATTTGAATGAAACATAATTCAATTTGATCAGCAACAGACCTAACATTCTAATTAATCCTTTATTTATTGGTCATCCATACCATGGAAAGATGGATGATTCTATAGAGGAACAAATCTCTGTTCTAATTTTGGGGTCCTTTGTATCTTGTAGCAATTAGGACATTAAAACAGTTAAAATAGTATTACGAGCACCCACTGCAGGTGTTTTGCCTTGAAACTACCTGTACTTTTTAAATTTAGAAATTTAGAAAAGCAGTAGAATGCCACATGGAGAATGAAGCTCATGTTTATGAAATGATCTAGGTCAACTTTACCAACAGGGAGCTCAGATGCAAATATTTTCCTTAAAGTTCAGATTACATGTAACATGGTTCCTGTGGATCTCTTCCATGTTAGGAAGCTGGAGAAGTTCTGAGAGCAAGCAGTGAGAGAATGTGTGATCCTGGTGATGTTTGCAATTCTGGTCTAAACTTGTATCTTGTGCCATCCTAGTTCTTCATGGCTCTGTTTATTTTTTTTTAAAAGTTATTTGTCCTTTTTAGTTATATATGACAGTAGAATCTATTTTCATATATTTTCACAAGCATGGAATATGTCTTATTGCAATTAGGATCCCAGTCTTCTGGATGTACATAATGATGAGATTCACTATAGTGTATACATACATGACATAGAAAAGTTATGTCAGATTCATTCAATTGTCTTTCCTAATCCTATCCCCCAGTCCCTTCCCTACATTCTGCTTTGTCTAGTCCACTGAACTATTCATCCCCTCTCCACCTTGTGGTGGGTTAACATCCACATGTCAGAAAGAACATTAGACTTTGTTTTTGAGGGACTGGCCTATTTTACTTAGCATGGTAGTCTCTAGATCCATCCATGTACTGATGAATGTTGTAAAGTCATTCTTCTTGGTGTCTGAGTAATATTCCATTTTGTGTGTGTATATATATATATATATATATATATATATATATATATATATCACAATTTCTTTATCCATTCATATGTTGATGGGCATCTAGGTTGGTTCCATAGCTTAGGTATTGTGAATTGTGCTGCTATAAGCATTGATGTGGCTGTGTCACTGTAATATGCTGATTTTAAGTCCTTTGGGTATATACTAAGGAGTAGTATGACTGGGTCAAATGGTGGTTGCATTCCTATTTTTTTGAGAAATCTTCATACTGCTTTCCAGAGTGGTTGCACAAATTTGCAGTCCTACTAAGAATGTATGAGTGCCCCCTTTATCCCACATCCTCACCAATATTTATTGTTTCTTGTATTCTTGATAATTGTGCATGGTTCTGCTTTCAACCACTTTGCCTGCTTCTGTGATACACACTGGACATCATTGGAAATTGTCCTTGGCACAATAAGAAAGTGGCCACTTTCTGTGAGCAACAACTTAGAGAAAAGTACTTTCTGCCTCACTTACACCAAATTCTGAGACTGTATTTGCATTGCAATTGCTAGTTTTATTCTAAAACATCTGCATAAAATAGAAAGAGCAAAGGGAAAGTGGCTTATAAATAACCTAAAGTGCCAGGAATCCTTATTGCTCTTGGGATGAGAATAGTATGTATTTGTTATTTGTGTGTGTGTGTGTGTGTGTGTGTGTGTGTGTATGTGTGAGAGAGAGAGAGAGAGATAGAGAGAGAGAGAGAGAGAGAGAGAGAGAGGTTATGTGACTCTACCAATTATACATGTTCACTAAGTATTTGGTGGAAGAGTGAATGAATGTTTCTTGGAAGATAACTCACTTCCCTTTTTGCTGTTTTCTCTTTCACTAAGACATCTTTTATGGTGTCTATTGAAACCAAAGGCCTCATCCTGAGGGGGCATGCTTCCTTTGGGTCTCCACAATTTACCCATTGGATGCTCACTTCCCTTAGTTAATTGTAAGCATTATGTTGAGCTTTAATGAAAAAGTCTAAATCATGATTCTTGTCAGTCTTTAAGGTACGTAAAATGTGTCAGGAAAGCAAACCTCACATGGCAGAGCAGTTAGAAAGGAGACATTAGAGAAGGCAAGGACTAAGGTCCTAGAATTCAAGGTAAACTCAGTGAGGCCTGATTAATTCAGGGGAGGCTGCATAGCACTGAGTGGGGAATGAGGTATGGATAGGGTTTAATAGTAGTCAAGAAAAGAAAAAGCTATTCAAGTTGGGAAATATCATGAAAACAAGGATGCCTCAAACCAGTTTCAGTCAGTCACCTCTGTAAAGACTTCTCTGATCTCCCAGCCTCCAAGTTGCATGAGAGTTCTCAGTACTCCTATAGCGTTTGGTATATACTTCTAAGAGAGCATTTACCTACAATATCTTCTTTGGTGACCTGAGTCCTTCACTTTGCATGCCCAGTTCTGGATCAGTGTCTGGAACATGTAGGTGGTCAATAAAATTTATGACTAAAGACTAAATGTGTGGAAAATAAAAACAAAAGCCTTGTGATGAGATTAAAAACATAGAGTTTAAGCTTTATGAATTCAAAGCCTATTTCCCACCTTGTACAGAGTAAAACGGAAAGGCCTTATTTATTTATTTATTTTGAATTTCTCTCTTTTTTTTATTAGTTGCACATGACAATACAATGATCTTGACATATCGTGCATTTGGGTAGAGAGAAGTGATGGGAGGCGAGGGGAGGGGAAGGGGGATTAGGAAGGGCAGCAGAATAAAATAGAAAGGCCTTATTATTGGCTGCAGGTATGTACAGGATATGACTCAGCTCCCTCTCTAAACTCACTTCTTCACTCTACCTGTGCTTACACCATCCCATCCATAATGGCTCCTAGATATTTATAGAATTCACCATAAATTCTTCTCACTTGGGGTTTTTACATATTTGATTTGCATAATAGCAGAGATTTATTGACTTACAGATTATTTGGCACATAGTAGGCATTCAATAAATATTTCTTGAATGAAAAAATTAAAATAAAAAGGGAGGGCTATATTTTATAGAAAAAAAATTTGAGGATCTCAATGAGAAATTGTCATTTATAAAGGTTCATCTTGCATTGGTATGCAGAGTAGATTAAACAGAGAGCTCCAAGAAGCAGGAAATCTCATTAAAAGGCCTAAGTTGAGCAGGTAGTCTGAGAGAGGGGCTCTTGAGCAAAAAAAAGGAGTTCTTTCTCCAATCCAGCAAGTGACCACTAGTAGGTAACATTTTGGACAAATTCCCTGTCAACCCTTTCTCTGCTAAAGAAGTTGGCAATCTTTCAACAGTCTGTGGTATAAGAAGGTAGTTCCCTCTCCTTGTGTTTTTATGCATTGCAGAGCTACGGAATTGTTCCATTAAATGCCTATCTCTAATCATGAAATTTGCATGCAGAAAGCACTTAGCTCATCTGGAAGGAACTCCAAGGGCTATAGTGAGTACTTAGCAGGTTAGGCAATCATGAGCTTAAAGAATTATGTTCAGTTGCACTAGGCAGTTTTGAGTGCACTTCTGGAAAATAATTTAAATCTTCTTCCTCAGACAAAGATATACCCTTCTTAAACCTTGTGCCTAGCAAGCATCCTCAGATCTGAGGTTCCCTGGATGATAATAAGCTAACGCACCTCACAGGAAGTGAGAGGATGTGGAAGGAGGTGCTGAAAATGCTCTTTCTTGAACATTTCAGATATCTGGAACCAGCTCAATGTAGCCAGCCCTTCTGGAATTTCCCCTTTTAGGTTGAACACTGGGCTTAAAAAGGGATTGTGAGTCTACTGTAATGCCAGTTTGGTCTTATAAACTGCTTTGTTTTAAGCCTGCTAAAAAGCAGTGCAGTGCAAGTAGATTATTCATTTGCTAACTGTACCTTGCTGAATTTCCTTTTAAAAGAGTCCTGGTTTGGCTTTATGTGGAGTGTTTCTTTTTTTTTTTTTCATAAATAAAAGACCCAAGGAAAGAAATGTGACTACCTGACAATGTGAAAAGCACCCCAAGTGGATTCTGCAGATGAGCTAGAAATGACAGGTGAACATTGTGTCTTAAAGTCACCCCAGGGGATTCTCCCTCTGATGTGAAGGAAACAGCAAGGTCCATCCTTTCTGATTTAGTCTTTGACAGGCTGCTTTTCTGACAGTGGCTTCATTGTACTAAGTGCTGGATTGGGAAAAGGACAACGTCTGAAGGGCGCCATTTGCCAATGACAGGGGGAAGAGAGGATCCTGAGTTGCTGCTGGGATAAAATGTGAACGATTGAAAGTAGGAAAGTCACTCAAAAACCAGTTAGACTTAACTTCATAAATGTTTGAAAATTTTCCTTAGTAATAATGTATTTGTAATAAAGAGAGTCTATTATAATGTGTCTCTTTGTAGATATATTTTTAGTTAAGAACTAACACACTCTCATGGATATGAACTTCAGGGATTTAATAATGAAGCTAACACGTTTGGCGAATGGATAGTCACTTACCATCCAGCTTTAAAACAAAACAAAACAAACAAACAATAACAAAAAACAACAGCATGTCTAATTCTGTCTTTGGAGAAATAGGAAAATAAGATAAAGTTGTTTTTTCCAATTGCTCAGGGTAAATCATGCCTTGTACCAAGAAGTATAAGAATGGAGTTTGACCCAGTTGACAGAAAAAAATACACACACACACACACACACACACCAAACACACACACTGTTTGCCTCAATGACAAAAATTCTCAGAGGGACAGAAATTTAAACTTAATAGTGGAAATGGTAAGGTAGCTCTACCTCTGTTTCTAATTTCTCCTCAAGGGCAATCTAGAGATATCAAACAAACAGATCTGGCCTCTTGATTGTCTTAGGTCAAGTTTTTGAAACAAAACTCTTATTCCTTTTCTTTTCTATAGATATAAAAACATTTTTCCTCCCAACTCAGAGCTGTATTGATACCTTGAATGAATTTATTTCCCTCAGGGTGCAGGGTTTATTCTTAAAAGAGAGTGTACCTGGGATCTTTCAACATAGCTATTAGCTAACTAACTATTTTACAAGACATGTTTTTTGTTACCCCATAGTTTTCCTTCAAATGGGAATCAGTGAACTAGATGATATATTTAAGCATACAGCCAGCAGATGGTCAGGCTGAGATGAGAACATATGGTTGAATATATTGTTTGGTTCAATCTTTCGTTGGCACAGGAGGCATATTCGTCTTAATATTCCCCTTTAGCACCTGGGTAAAGAGGGTAAAAAATTTCCCTCAATTTTACCATAATTGGAACAACTTTCCTATTTCATATCTAAATAAAGCTTTGAGTTGGATATTTTAGAAAACCAATCACAAAGAAAGTTTAAAGCAAAGACTTTTTCCTCCTTTTAATATTTAACTTTATTAAGGTATCTTTACATACAATAAATCAACTAATTTTAAATATTTCAATTTTAGTGGATTTTAACAAATGCATATATGGTCATGTTACCATTATTAATATGGACTAGGTGTATTATCCCAGGGAATTCTTATTCTCCTTTTTAGTTAATCCTATCCCATCAACTTAGCCTCCAATAACTTAGAAAGTTCAGTCATTGCAGTTTTTCCCTTTTCTGCAATTTGACCTAAATGTATTTACACTCCATAATCTTTAGATTTAGATTATTTCATAAGACAATATGATTTTGAGATCCATCCATTCTGTGTGTATTAGTAGTTTGTCACTTTTCATTGTGGAGAAATTTCCCATTGTATTTTTATAAAAGAGTTTGTTGATGGGCATTTGAGTTGTTTTCAGTTTTGTAGTATAATCAAAAGAGCTTCATATATAAGTATTTGTGACTATATATATAGGTAAGTGTGTGTGTGTGTGTGTATGTGTGTGTGTGTGTGTACACATATTTAACCAATTCTGTTTGGTAAATACCTAGGAATACACACTTGGGTTACATCAAATGTCTTTGTTTCACTTTGGTTTTGAGGATTTGAAAAAACTGACAGGAAATTACATGACAAAATTAATCATTTTAAAGCGAATAATTATTTCAATGAGTGGCATTTAGTACATTCCTAATGCCATGCCATTTAGTACATTCCTAATGCCATCACAAGCTTCATCCAGTTTCAAAATATTTTCATCAGTTCAAGAAAGAATTCTGTACTACTAATCTGTGATGATGCATAACCCCTACTGCTTTATCTGCTTCATATCTCTATTAAATTGCTTAATCTGGTTATTTTATTTTAACGGCATTATTTAATACTTAACCTTTTGTGTCTGTCTCTTTTACTTAGTATAGTGCTTTTTTTTAACGTTCAGCCACATTGTGGATGCTATCAGTATTTCATTCTTTTTACAGCTGAATAATATTTCATTATATTTATACTATAATTTATTTATTAACTCATTCATTGATGAATATTTGGGTTACTTTTATGTTTTAGATGTGAATAAATATTCACATACAAATATTTTAGTTCTTGTTTTCAGTTCTTTGCACACTTAAAAATAGAAATGCTGGATTGTTTGGCAATTCTGTTTAACATCTTGAAGAATCCTCAATTGTTTTCTATCAGCAATGTAATAAGAGGTCAGTTTTTCCATATTCTTATCAATACTTGTTATTTTCCTTAAATAAAAAAAACTATAACTCTTTTAGTAGGTATGAATCTGAATCTCATATGCATTAGTAGGCATGAATCCAAATCTCATAGGCATTGAATTTGAATTTTGACATTTCCTTTGTATATTTTACTCTTCTACAGTTTGGTGTGTACTTTGATATTTTTTCTATCTGTTTTATGTATTGATACTTTTATTAATAAATGTTGACTTTAAATCTTCTATGATACTTTTTAAATTAAAATCTATTATTATCTAGTGGCTCAGGAGGCTGAGGCAAGATGATCATGAGTTCAAAGCCAGCCTCTGCAACATCGAGGTGCTAAGCAACACAGTGAGACCCCGTCTCTAAATAAAAATACAAAACTAGGACTAGGGACGTGGCTCAATGGTTAAGTGCCTCTGAGTTCAATCCCCAGTACACCGCCCAAAAATCTGTTATTAATATAGACATCCCAGCTGTATTTGGTTGTTTTTTGCATTGAGTATTTTTTTTCTCTATCCTTTCACCTTAAAACTTTTTTAACATGAATATTGGTATCTTCTAAACAACATATAAGTGGGACATTTGTTTTAAGTCATTCTACTAGCATCTGTCTTTTAACTGGTGAGTTTAATCCATTTTCATTTAAAGTGATTGCTGATGAGGAAAGACTTCTGCCTTTTCACTCTGTCTTTTTATGTGTTATATTTTTTTGTTGATCTTCAATTCTTCCAATACTGCTTCTTTTGTGATGGGTGAAATTTTTTCTAAAGTAGCATATTGACTCTTCATTTTCTTTTCTATATAATTATTATTTTATTAATGATTACCATCAGGATTAAAATTAGCATCCTAAATTTGTAATGATCTATTTTCAGCTGATATCAACTTTACTTCAATGGTATCTAAAATCTCTGCTTCTATACAGCTGCATTTCCCCACCATTTATGTTGTTATTATCACAAATTATACCTTTATACCGTATGCCCATTAACAGAGCTTTATAATTGCTGTATTCTGCTTTTTAATTTTTTTAGTTGTAGATGGATACAATGTATTTATTTATTTATTTATTTATTTATTTATTTATTTTTATGTGGTGCTGAGGTTCAAACCCAATGCCTCACGCATGCAAGGCAAGCGCTCTACCACTGAGCTACAACCCCAGCCCTGTGTTATGCCTTTATCTTTTAAGTTATATAGAAAACAAAAAGAAAAGTGACAAACCACAAGTACCATACTATTGTTTTTTTGTTTTGTTGGTGTGGTTGTTGTTGTATTCACTTATGAACTTTTCTTTTCTGGAGTTTTCATTTCTTCATGGAGCTTCAAGTTACCATCCAATGCCCTTACATTTCAACCTGAAGGACTCTTTTTTGGCATTTCTTGTAGGGCAGCTGTACTAGTAATAAACCCTCTTAGTTTTGTATATTCAGCAAGAATATACAAAGTGTTTGTTATCATAAGCTTCTAAATTCCAGGAATGTTTATAAAGTAGCATTATTGCAGCAAAATCTTTTTAAAAAAATTGGCAGCAATAATTGGTTGCAGCCATGACAACAACCTAAAATATATGGTGTTGGCTTGTAAATGAAACAGTGGGTGGTAGGAAAACAGTTTTAAGTAGCCTACACATGGCAACCCAGGTCATTTGAAGCAAAACAGTTGATAAATCTGTATCCTTATGGACTTGTAACATTGGATAAAGAATTTTTTGAGGAAAATTGTTGATGGGCTAATTGTTAATAATTTCATTTGGCATCATTTCTTAATAAACAGAGGAACACAGTAAAACTTATTAAAACTAAGAGAGTATGAAATACTCAGAAACTGTAGAATTTATAAGCTTCAAAATGAAATACTCAGCCTAGCGTGGTGATACATACCTATAATCCCAGCTGCTTGGAAGGCTGAGACAGGAGGATCTCAAGTTGAAGCCGGCCTCAACCATGGCAAAGCACTAAGCAACTCAGTGAGATTCTGTCTCTAAATAAAATACAAAATAAGGCTGGGGATGTGCCTCAGTGGTCAGTGCCCCTGTGTTCAATCCCTGGTAGCCTCTATCCCCACCCCCACAAAGAAAGAAACCCTCATATCCATCATTTGAGGATAGAATTAAAAGGTTTCTAGGATTTAGCTTTATGATAAGAGACAAATTAGGGGCTCAGTTTTAAACACATAACCTCAATACAAAGATCAAAACATCAATGTGACTGTCTAAATGACTTAGAAGGAAGCTGATCATTAAGTTAGACAAAGTGGCTCCTGTAAAGGAGACTAAGAATATAATCCCACTGGAGAAAAGTATGGTCAAAGAATCTGCCATTAGGTCTAGATGGAGACTCACCTTGAAAGGAACAGTGGATATGACTTTTGGCATATAGGACTGATTGGATCAAACACACAGATGGGGGGTGGGGAGGCAAAAGCACATTAGTTTGGATTTAAGAATGAATAATGAAAGAGAACTTAGAGATCCCAACTTTGTACAAGAAGGAAACAGTTTGAGGACTCTCTGTTCTAAGACATATTCTCTGATGCTCTTTGCAGATATGGCCAATGATGATTAAAGTTGTGACCAGGGTGGATTTAAGAACTGCAATGGACAGAGGATTAGGGAGTTACTCCTAGGAATGTTATGAGAGGCCTAATCAGGGCACATTACTAGCCTTCCTGGGATTTTGGTGACTCCTATGTACCTCCGATTCTTGTCTAAATGCATGTTCATTGCAGTTAACTTGCACCTTTTTATCATCATGTACATGTAGAGTAGTTGATTTGCCATCTTGACTCGTAAGTTTTTTTTATAAGTTGCCATATTTTGATTTGATAGTGATCCATGAGATTCTATACTTTGATTCTGATTGAATGTGACCTGAGATATCATCAAATTGCATCTGGGATGGAAAATTGTGACAATAGGGAAGACTGCATTGTGTTATGAGAGTCAGCAAACTATGACCCATGGGCTGGCTGGAACATAGCCAGATGTTTTGTGACTCTTTAATAAAATTAACATGTGTAGAATTATGATGTATTGAATTATTTGTCAACATTTATTTCTAGCCTCCCCCTCCCTACCCAACTAATGTCATATGTGTAGAGTTTACTTCCCTGTCCTGATAACTTACTGTCTATGTGAGTTGCTTTGGCCAGTTGAATGTGAGTGAAGAAGATGGAGTATCATTTCTAGTATGAGGTCTAAAAAAGCATTGCAGTCTTTGGTATACCCTTCCTATACTTTGACCACTCATGGTGACAGAAACATATACTGGGTAACTGCTGAGCCCCAATGAAAAGAACCAGTCATGGGTCTCAACAGAAGTCTCATAAGATTATATCAGCTAGTGATATTGTAGCTAACATAGTTTAACTAATTACACTCTTTTGATATTTGCATCATAACAAACTGCCTGATAACACAATTTAGACAGAATACATCCCTATTGTAAAGTTACACATGAACATACATCAAGTATATCTCAACCAAACCACAACTTGGGCCAAACTCAGGTAATAAAGTATGCTCAGCAGAGACCCAACTAACATGAAGAAAGATTGATGACAGAAAAAAATAATATCTGTTTTGTAAGCCACTGTGTAGGATAATTTTAAAAAATGAAGTCTTGTCCTCAGTGCTTGGCAGAGAGCTCCTAAGACAATTAGAATTATGGTATTTTGTATGTTAATGATATGTAACATGATGAGAGGGGGTCCTAGAGAGCTTCAAGATGAGGGTCACCAGAAAAAACCAACCATATTATTAAAAGATTTGAAATTTTAGCCCCACATACAAGTCTCTGGGGAGAGAAAGGGTCTGGAAACTGAGATCAATCATCAATAGTCATTGATTTAATGAATCATACCTTTATAAAGAAACCTGTATAAAAACTCTTTAGCAATCTGATTCAGAGAGCTTCTGGGTTGACCAATGAATTCACATGCTGGGAGACTACTTCACCCAGAGAGTACATACAAACTCAGCCTGTTCATCCCCTCTCCTCCTCTCCTAATTCTTTTTTTTTTAATCCATCAGAGATATTTAGTAAGAAAATCCTTTAATATACCCTGGGTTTAACATCCAATCAATGGTCTAACCGTGCCATCTAAATTGTCCAGATTTCATAAATTGGAAGAGAATATACATTCAGAAATTAAAAGAAAAATTACAAAATCCAGTTCCAAAGCAAGAGTATCCTAGATTGATGGTGTAGACAGAGGTATTAGGACATATTTACATTAATTACAAATTCAATGTTCTGAGATTGTCCCTCTCCTAACCCTTTACCATATATATCTCACCATTGATTATTCTTCTCTAGAATCCTTTATGATAAACTGGTAATTGCAAGTAAAACACTTTCCTGATTTCTGTAAGTGGTTATAGTAAATTATCAAACTTGAGGAGGAGATCATGGGAATTCCTGAATTTTTAGTGTGCTGGGAAGAAATGGGAATAACTAACTACCCCATTTGCAAATGGTATTTGAACTAGAGACAGTCTGTAGAGACTGTGTTAACTCTGAAAGTTAGGTCAAAATTGAATTGTTGGATACTTGGTAAATAGAATTGGTATGACAAAATGGCACATATTTGACGTTAGAAGGAAAAAAACCACACATACCACATTTTTGGGGATACATTTTAGATAGCATATTTGCAACACAAATGTGACAAATACAAATAACTATTTTTAACATAGATTTTTTAAAAGCTACATATTGAAATGCATTTGATTAATTTACTATAAACTTAGGAATAAAGTTCCCAGTGCTTTTAATGTGATCTTGATGTACATAAATTTATTCAATTGTAGCTGGATGCTTAGTCAAAAGAGGCAAACTATAGGAGGTCCTAAGAAGTTTTAACTCATTAATACAACAAAAATTGTGAGGTACTGAAGTAATACTTAAAATTTTTTGTCATTTATATCTTAGAGTAATTAAACTTATGAAAGTCTTGTTGAATGATTTTGTTTTTTTAAAGAAAACAAATGGAACATGACAGCACTATATATCAAACGAACTTAGAAGAGAGAAGACAAATTTTATTTTTAATTTCTGCTTAAGGCATAAGACATAAATGCCATGATGAACCTACTCCACTGGAATACGTTTAGTGGAGAAAATTTTTCTTTAACTTTTATATTTTTCAAAAGTTGTTCCCCCCACGTGATCTATTTTTTTTACCTGAGATATTGTAGGTTTTTGTTAAACCTTAGAGTTATTTTCAGGTTAATTGCTAGTCTCCAAAGCAGACTGCATACAGGAGAACTTGCATTAAAAAAAAAAAAAAGTTTACTGTCCAGAATTCCATTAGAAGAGACAGGAACAATGGAACCAAATTTAGTCTTTCCAAGTAGTATCTCAAAATAAAAGTTTGTTCAGTATAGCTTGGAATTTGCTAGAGATTTGGGGTGGCATAGAATTGCTTTAAGCTGTTATAATAAAAAATCAAAATAGCCTATTTGAAAAGAGTCTTTAACTGCATGTTTGTGGCATGTCATATAGTATTGTCATGCTGAAGGAGAATGGAACAAACATTAACTGAGCATCTGACCCAAATATTGTATGACTTTGGAGTGAGGCTTCTTAATATTTCCCTTTTTATTGCATAATATTGTGTATGGTTTGAAAATACACTGAAATATTGGATGAGTGACAGTAAAAAGTGTCTCTCCATTCTAGAAACACATTGTACATTATTTACTCCATAAATAGATGTACTGAAAGGTGAATGGATATGGTTCACACTTAACTGCACTTGTATAGTTCCAACTTTTGAATATATGAAAAGACATAAGAGGATGAATTCACGAGCAATGTTTCCTGCTCTTTCAATTCTCTGGAAACCTCTACTCCATTAATGAGGTCTTGATCTTCTGTTTGAATGGCCTACCAATGACTTTCTTAATCTTTATTCCGCTCTTTACAATGGTTCTCTTAATCACAGACAAGTTTCTTTAGCATGGGCAAGCTCACTGTACTTCCTTTGGGAATCAATTCCAGTCCCCCAGGACAGGAGCTACTCACTGTAAGTAGAGTCAGACCCTCATTTGGCCACTTGGATTCCTTGCAAGTATCGCTAAGTAACATCTGCTGTGGAGTGGCTCCCTAATAGCCACTTTTCTGAAACTCAGGAATTCATTACACTGTTCTCAAGAAGTCTGTGAGAACCAAAATTCAAACTGAAATCTGGCAGGCTTATTTTCTTCTTCAGAAATCCAGAGTTCTTTGCAGACCAACAGAGCACACCATTGTTCTTGTTTACTTGCCACTGTTAGTCGGCTGTCCTCTGCTTCATTCAATCATTCTCTCCATCACAGTCTTGGAGCCATGTCCTTAGCATCCCCTCTAGGCTTTACACACAGTGCCAACTATTGGCCCTGTGTGCCTTGACTGGAGGAAGTTTATTTGCTCTTGTTTCCAGAGATAACTGGTATCCCAAAGACCCAAAAGGTAAAGCCAGAGGGCTTCTTTTCCCTTCTGAATCTCAGGGACCCTGCTATACATACCTTCTTGTGTGCAAAAGGTAGTTCTGGGATTTTTATTTTGTATCTACCCCACTGAGGTTTTTTCTATCTGTTGTGAGATACAGCTGGGACATTAGATGTGAGGTCAAATCCAGCTGGTTTTACTGATTTTCAGCAAGCAAAAGGTGACTTTTTAACCTTAATTTTTTTAATTTTATAGTTTAAAATTGGCATGCAGTCTCCATGGCTGGAGGCTACTTTATTCCTCTGACATAGATGACTGAAAAGCCTTGGAACATAAATATATGCAATAAGCCAATAATTCTGCCTGCCTTGCTGCTGCTCCTACAGGGTATCTCAGAGCTGGCAAACAGAAGGGTAATGGGAATTAGAAGGAGGGGAAAAACAGCAATAAAAATATAAATCAAAGAAAGAAGGAAATCCATTTTCTCCTTGGCAGCAGAGACAGTGCTCCGCTAATCCATGCTGAGTGCAATCCAATACTCCTTTATATAATCCTGTGCCTGTGGAAGAAAATTAAAGTTTAATGCAATAACGGCTGACACAAATCACTTTTGTTGCCCAGAAGCAGATTAAAGAATAGTTAAAATCATACAAATCTAATTTCTTTTTTGTTGTTGTTGTCGCTTTATTCTGTAACATCTTGATGCTTTAATCCCTAGCATCGGTTTTTGATTATTAAACATATATTACCAACATAAGAGAGATTGTGGGAAAAACAGTGACAGCCAGGAAATGATTTGTGCTTAAATGGTACATGTTAAAGCTCTTTCAAAATCCATAAATTTTTCATAGGTTCATAGAGGTCCATGCCTTTAATCAATCTGTGTCAAGGGGATTTTAAAATAAGCATAAAGGTAATGGAATGCTATCAATCATAATTGGGCTGGAAAGAACCATCACGGTCCATCAGCTGTCACTCCTGCATTATGTGTATGTGTATGTGTGTGTGAGCACATGCCTTGGCATGATGTATTTCCATTCTCTATCTTTGATTACTGCTATCAATGAGATAATTTGAAGACCTTGTATAAAGACGGACATGAAATAAAAATAAAATTAACTGTGGCTGTAATTTCTCCCTTTCTCTCCTCCCTCCACAGGAATTACTTACTGTCCCTGTAAAGACAGTGACTTGTCTCCTCTGTGCAGTACACTTGCTTCATCAGAACAGAAGGGTTTTCAAATGTAAAGCTTTCCTACTTTTTTAATGTATATAAAATGTCCTGTCCTGGATACAAATGCTACAAAGGGTTGACAATTTCTGTGCCCTACCTGGAGACCCTGGATCCACACAGTTAAAGGGAAATTTGTGCAAATTTATTCATAGCAGAATTATTATGAGATAAAGAAGTTTTTACAAAAGCTCCTGCTGTAATTAAGTTCAACTTTGGTTCTTATGCCATGGGATTCCTGCAGCATTCTAGGTGTTTTCCATGGAAGGTTGTGAAGTCATCTCAATTTCATGGGAATTTTGTGGCTAATAGAAATTACTCTTCAGCACATAGTGTCAGCAAGAGATTTCTAAGTAAAGACAATTCTAAATTCATGCTTTACTTATCAATAGGATTCCTTTCTACTCATAAGCAGTATCTGTGTGTGTGTTTGTGTGTGTGTGTGCATGCACACATGTGTTTTAAATTTAATGATGGAAATTTCAAACATCAAAACAAAATATAGTATTGCTCAACTTGAGAAATTATATACTAATGTCCAGTTTTAATTTCCTTTCACTAATATTTTATCGTTTCTTCTCCAAATATTTATGGATTAAACAATATGACATCAAAGATTTCACAGAAACAAATCTCTGATATCATATGGAATCCATAAATATTTCAGCAGAGATCTCCAAAGATAATTCTTTTTCATAATATAACATTATATCAACTTAGAAATTAATGATATATTTTAAATATCATTAAATGTCCAATCACTGCTCAGGTTTCCATGATTGTCCCATAAATGCTTATTTTTAAAACTTCACTTATTCAAGTCAAGATTAAAATTTTTCCAATTGCAGTTCATAAATATGTCTCTCAAATACTTTTAATCAAAAGACTTCTTTGTTACATCTCCATCGCTTTCTTTCTGTCTCTCCTTTTTTAATTGGTGTAGAAATCTTCACACAGTTTCTTATTTGAATTTACTGACCAGATTCCCTTTGTATCATTTAACATATTCCTCTCCTTGGTATTTCTTGCAGCTTAGTAGTTCAATATATAGGCTTAATCTGTTCCAAAACAGGTCCACCTGGCTCAGTATTATTATTGCTTCAAATACTGACAAGGTTTGATGGAAGGTATCTGAAGGCCACTCCAAGGGTGGGTTAAAACATAATAATTCAGTAGTCTTGCGAAAAAAAAATTTACAAATGTCAGAGGCTTTGTGTGGAAGGGGTTGTTGCAGAGGAACCTGGGCCTTCCTGGGATTCATTAATTTCTGATTGACCCAAGTTATTTTTTTCTTGTTCCATCCACTGTAGGTATATTTTTCAGTGAATTTATAGACCCTCAGAATTTTGAATCTGGATATGGTTATAAAAATTCTAATCTCAACTACTAAATATTTATTTTAAAAAGGACACTGAGGCCAAGAGAGAATGTCTAACTTGTTCAAGGTTGCATGACTTTTTAATCAGCTGACTCTAGAATTCCTATATTTACTAAATCAAGAGGTAGGCTTCAGTTCTACAGAGTCAGCTACTTCTCTAATGTATCATGTATACTTCCATAAGGCAAAACTTGTATTCAGGATGCTCTGCACTTTAATAATCATTCTCTTTTTTGGAATCTTGTTGGTGCCATAGGATTCAACATTGTTTTATAACAAGTTAACTTATATGTATTTCATTCACTACCAAAGTTGAAAATCAAACCTCTATAAGTAGAAATATATGGCCAAAAGATTAACTTGTTGAAGACTCCTTCAGTATTAGGGAAGTTTTAAAAATCAGTGGTACCATTGCTTAAAGTAGATATTAATTTAACCATGTGACTTAACTACATTTAGAACCAAAAGACACATTTATGTTTTTATCACCTGTTTCTAAATGATTCCAGTTCAGAACTTTAAGAGGGAGCCCTTTCTGGTGGTATTGCTGATGATTAGTCCTCAGTTCATAGAAACAAATAAAATATAATTTCAAGAAGGATTAAAAATAACTTCAATTGATTAAATACCTTTCTGCACTTAGTGTAAATTAATACATATAATGACTCTAAGGAGCAGAGAGTTAATTATTACTTTATGTATGAGGAATTGAGCCTCACAGAGTTTAAGCAAAGTTGCCCAAGTTCACTCAGCTAAAATATGGAAATTCTAGGATTGAACCAGTATTGTCTGAATCCAAATAACATGGTCTTTCTGCCATGATACATTTTCTCTATAATGATGGGATTGGGAGTCAGAGGATCACAGCCCAGCTTCTAATTATCTGTGTTCAAACACAGCCAATCACTTGACCTTGACCTTCTAGTTTCTCACTTTTCAAAATAAATAATAAAAGAATTTAAATTTGTCATTAGAGTCAAAGTGCTAATGTATGTGAATGACACTTTATAAATGGTACTATATTATACAAAGCCCTGCCATTTTTATTTACTTTTTTACTCTAGCACATCCATGACAATCATTTGACCTGTGTGACTCACTAGAGAATTGGAGTCAAATGAAAGTCTCCATCCCATAGCCTAGATGGACTTCCAGGGTCAGTAACCAATGGGAATACTTGTGAATACTGTGTAGAAGAGATATGGTTTTTCATGGCATGCTGTGGTGGACATGGAGAAGCACTAATCAGATTGTTATTTAAGGATCTACCTATTGCCCAACTTCTGGGAATGCTATCAGCATCCTTTGAATCCTATCTAAATTGTTTCAACTGCAAAAAGCCGCATCCATCACATAAGAATAAACTCTTCTGGGGACAGTTTAAATCTAATGACTGAGTGCACCAAGGATATAAAGTCCCAGTCAGTAAGTTGCCCTAGAACACTTATCCGTATACACTTCAGATTTTCCCATGAGTTTGCCCAAGGCTTTGGAGGCCTGAACCTCAGTTTGACTTATCTTTGGCCAATCTTGATTTCTTTTTCTCACTTCCACACATATGGATTCCTAATCAATATCTGGCATACCATACTCCATTTTCGCATCTGTTTCTAAGCAGCCTAATCTCTAACAGGTATAATTCCAGCGATATTTTCTTTTTATGTTTCGTTCTAGGGAAACAAACTATAATGTACTATTATAGCTATCATAAACCTATAGTATAACTAATATAAACCTATAGTATAACTATTATAAACATATCAGTTTCAAATATGCTTCCTTCAGACTTAAAGTACAATGTGTTTAGAAATTTGTAACTCAGGTAGGATATTTTGGGGATGATGTCTTTAAATAACTTAAATTAGGAATTTTTAAAAATTGTCTTCCCATGCTGCAATACCTGAATATATCAACTTGATGTCTTTAGTAACTATGCTTATGACAAAGAGAGTATATCATCATTCAACTCTTCCTTTATTGAGAAAAAACGTTTTTGTAGATTTGATATTTTATTTGGATTAATGACTAGATATGCTCTGAGGATCGAGTAGTAGAAAGATGATTGGGAAAATGGAATATAGGAAAACCATAGAATTAGAACCAGGCTATAGCCTTGCTGGTACTCCTAAACATACATAAAATTAGGAGGATGTGAATAAAGACAAATAACTCATTGTACAAAATAATAAATAGACCTTTTGTTAAGAAAGTATGGTTGCAAAGTACATACTATCTTTTACCAGTGCTACAGGCTAGTTTGAATTTTTATAAAATTATTTGTTTTTTTTTTTTTTAAATATTGAAATATATTAAGAAAATGGCCTTTTATTTTACCACTTAGATAGCACATATAAAAATTAGTTATATATAAGAGAAATAGAAAGTCATTATGTATAATGAAAATGAAAATGAAAGTTATAATATATAACTTCTGAAATATATGAAGCAAACACAACAGAATTAAAGGGAATAATATACAGTTATACTATGAAAGTGGGAGACTTCTCTTTCTACTCTCAAAAAAGGATAGGACAATAAGAAGATAATTTAAAAATAGAGAATTTAAACAAAACAAACCAAACAGATTTAACAGATATGTATATAACAGTGTAGCTACCAACAGCATTCACACTCTGGCCAAGTGTACAAGAGATATTTTCCAGGAGAGACCGCATGTTAAGCCATGTTAAGTTTCAATGGATTTTTAAAAGATATATAAAGCACCTCTGTGACCAAAATGGGATGAAGTTAGAAATCAGGAATAGATGTAAAATTGTAAAATTTTATAAATTTGTAGAAATTAAACAACATAATCCACTACCAATTGATCAAAGAATAAATAAAAATATAAATTAGGAAATACTTAATGAAAAATGAAAATAAAACATAACATACCAAAACATATGATACACAGCAAAATCAGTTTATAACTATAAACACATCAAAAAGAAATAATGATCTCAAGTCAACGACTAACTTAAGGTACTTGAAAAGAAGAATAAACTAACCTAAAGCTAATAAAATGAATAAAATATTGAAGATTAGAATAGAGATCAATTAAATAGAGAATAGAGAAAATGAAACCTAAAGTTGTTTCTTTGAAGAGAACAATAAATAAAATAGACAAATCTTAATCTAACGAGAAAAACAAAAAGAGTAAGAGGAAGAAGAGGACAAGGAGGAGGATTACTCATCAAGTCACTCAAATCAGTTATTCTTATGGATTCTACCAAATATAAGAATTACAGAAAGTTCTATGCACAATTGTGTTCCAGCAAATGGATAAACTACTGAAATGGGGAAATTCCTAAAAACATTAAAAAAAATCTTACCAAGATTAAATCATTTAGAAATAGAAAATATAAGTAGACTATAGAATTTCTGAGAAGTGACATTGGCCCAATTATATTGTTAAATTGTGTGCATAGGCAAATATGTAGCAACAAATCATTATGTACAACTATATTGCACCGATAAAAAAGGTGGAAAGGAAGAAATGAAAAGAAACTCCAAGTAGATTTGTAACTACTAAGGAGATTTAATTAGCAATCAAACAACTTCCAACAAAGAAAAGTCTTGGACCTGATGGTTTAATTGGAGAGTTCTACCAAATACTTGAAGAACTAACACCAATTATACCAACTTTTCCAAAAAGTTGAAGAGACAGAAAAACTTCTTATTCTATAAGGTCAACATTATCCTGATACCAATGCTGGACTAAGATACTACCAGAAAATTACAGACCAATTCCCCCATAACATTCATGCAAAACTCCTTGACAAAATGCAGACAAACCAAATTCAGCACATATTAACAAGAGTATACTTCATGTCTAACTGATAAGTGATATTTACTCTTGGAATACAAGAGCAGTTCAACTTACAAAAATTAATCAATTTAATACACATAGTACAATAACAGAATTTTAAACTCTTTCATGACAATTATTTAACAAACTATGAATAGAGGCATACTATCTCAACATAATAAAACTAATATGAAAAACCCACAGTGAACATAATACTCAATAGTGAAAATTAGAAAGCTTTTTCTCTAAGACCCAGATCAAAATGAGGATGCCTACTCTTACCACTTCTATTCAAGCTGGTATTGTAAGTACTAGCCAGAGCAATTAGGCAAGAAAAAGAAATAAAGAAGTCTAAATTGGAAAGGAAGAAGTAAAATTATCTCTGTTTACAGGTAACATGATCTTTTATGTAGAAAAACCTAATATACCCCACAAAAAATTCTTAAAACTAATCATTGATTCACCAAGTAGAAAAATACAAAGTCAACACATTAAAAAATCAGTTGTATTTCTACAAAATAACAATGAACAATCAGAAAACAAAATTAAGAAAATAATTCCATTTACAATAGCATCATAAAGAATAAAACATTTTTAGGAAGTAATCAATGAAGTTAAAGACTTACATAATGAAAATTATAAAACATTGCTAAAAGAAATTAAAGAAAACAGATTAAAAGGAAATATTATTGTTGAAGAATTGGAGGACAACATTGTTATCAAATATATCCAAAGCAATTCACAGATTTAATGCAATTAATATGAAAATCCCAATGTCATGTTCTGTTGTTGTTATTATTGTTGTTTTGGGTAGAAAGAGAAAAACAAATCTTAAAATTCTTTTGGAATATCACAGGGCTCTGAATAGCCCAAACGACCTTGGAGAAAAATAAAGCTAGAGGAATAACATTTCTTCTTTTCAAAACTTACTACAAAGTTTTGGAAAGAGTGTGATATTGGCAAAATGACACATGCACAGACCAATGGAATAGAATAAAAAGCCTAGAAATAAAACTTCACAAAAATGGTCAAATAATTTTTGACAAGGGTTCCAAGCCTATTAAGAGGAAAAGGTCAATTTTTTAACTAACAGTGCTAAAAACACAGGATATTCATGTGATAAATAAAAATTTTGGATTCTAATATAAAAACATGTTCAAAAATCAACTCAAAAGAGCAAAGACTTAAACCAAAACTATATACTCTCAGATGAACTCAGGGCACAAACTTCATGGCATGGGATTATGCAATGATATCTTGGATAGACATCAAAAGCACAAGCAACAAAAGAAAAGACAGGAACATTGGGTTTCATGAAAATTAAAATATTTTGTATGTAAAAAGACATAGGGACACATGCATGTAATCCCAGATTCTAGCTTTTTGGAAAGCTGAGGCAAGAGGACCACAAGTTTGAGGTCAATCTTAGCAATTTAGCAAGACCCTGTTTCAAAAAATAAAAAGCACTGTAGGTGTAGTTCAGTGGTAGAGCACCCCTAGGTTCGATATCCTGTACTAACAAGAAAGAAGCAAATAAAAAAGATTATCAATAGGGTAAAAGGGCAACCCACAGATGGTGAGAAAATATTTGCAAATTACATATTCGGTAAGATATTGATTTTGAAAATATACAGACAATTCTTAAAATTCAAAACTAAAAAATAATTAGATTAAAAAAATGGGCAAAGGTCTTGAGTATATGTTTCTTCAAAGAAGATACACAAATGCCCAATGAGCATATAAAAAATGTTTAACATCAATAATCATTAGAAAAATTCAAATCAAAATAGTTAAATACCATCTTACACCAATTAGGAGGGCTATTGTCAAAAATAGAGAAAATAACAAGTTTTGGAAAGACTATGGAGAAATTGGAGGCTTTGTGCACTGTTGGTATGAAAGTAAAATGGTACAGAAGCTGTGGAAAACAGTGTGGCAATTCCTTAAAGAAAAAAAAAGTATAATTACCATATGATACAGAAATTCCATTTCTGAGTATACTCAAAAGAATTAAAAGCAGGATATCAAAGAGATGTTTGTATGCCCATATTCATATCAGCATTATTCACAATAACTAAAATATGAAAAAATCCCAATGCCTAAAGTTGTATAGATAAGCATAATACAGTATGTACTCACAATAGAATATTATTGAGCCTTAAAAAAGAAAAATTCACATATGCAAGAAGATTCATATTGGTGAAACTTCAAAGATATTATGTGAAGTGAAATATGCCAGTCACAAAAAACAAGATAGTCTAATTCATTAAATTTAGTCAATTTAAATATTAGGTCTTAGGACTGACACTGTTCAAATGGAGAAATATTTACTGACTACAATTATAGAAGACTTTAACTAAACTATTATTCATTTGTATGATATAGAGTAATCAGAATCACAGAGACAGGTTGCCAGAGACACATCACAGTAGTAGAGTTTTTGCCTAACAAGTGTAAGGCCCAGGGTTAATTCTCAGCATTGTTAAAAGAAAGATTCACGGAGACAGAAAAAAGAATGTTTAGTTGTCAGAAGCTTAGGGGAATGGGGACTTATTGTTCATTTACTAAGCACAGAGTTTCAGTTTTACAAGATGAAAAGAGTATAGAGATTAATGGTGATGATGGTTGCACAACATTATGAATGTATTTAATACACTGAACTTTACACTTAAAAATGGTTAAGATGGCAGGAGCTGGAGACATAGCTCAGTGGTAGAGCACATGCCTACCCCAGATCTAAAAAAAAAGTTAAGGAGGAAAATTTTATGTTATGAATGTATTACCACAATAAAAATGATAATTTTTAAAGCACTTATAAAAAAAGGAAAGAGAAAAAATGCAAAGATTTTTTGTTATTTTTTTCAGAAAAGAAAATTGGGCATGTGATTGTGTGTGTGTGTGTGTGTGTGTGTGTGTGTGTGAGAGAGAGAGAGAGAGAGAGAGAGAGAGCACTAGAGAGAGAGAGAGAGAGAGAGAGAGAGAGAGAGAGAGAGTAGTATGCCTTTATTGTCCTTTGTAAAAATTTATTGCCCAAACTACCTATCTAAAGCCACTCTTAATGAAATTTAGTCAATTTAGATATTAGGTCTTAGGACTGACACTGTTCAAATGGAGAAATATTTACTGACTACAATTATAGAAGACACTAAACTATTATTTTAGATCTACTGATCATTAACCCAAAGCAGATAAAACAACAGAATAAAGAAATATCTCATGATTTTTTTTTTTTTTGGTACTGGGGGTTTAACTCAGGAGTACTCTATTAAGCTACATCCCTACCTCCCCAGGTCTTTTTTTAATTTTTGAAAGAAGATCTTGCTAAGTTACTAGTCTTCAGACTTGCAAACTTCCTGCCTCAGTTTCCTAAGTCTCTGGGATTACAGGTGTGCTCCACTGTGCCCACATTCCATTTGTTCTTGATTTAGTTGTTATGTTGTTATACAATTTTCCTACAATTTGGTTCTTGAGAAACTGTGATAAATCACAAACAATAAATCGTGAGTTGGTATTTACTGATTTCAGCAGTAAGTTGGCATCTCTTAATTAATTCTAAGAGAATTATTTGAGGAGAAAATATCAAAGTTTAACTCTGAAAAAAAGTGAATTGAGTTTTCACTCTCTCTCTCTCTGGTCAGCCTACTCCAAGGCTCAAGTACAGACCCTACTCTGTATTCAGCTACTCCTAATGGTTATGGCCCTGTATAGAGCTGATGGTGCCATCTGACAGTAGGTTAGCGAATTGTCTCTTTTCTATGGGCTTTCTGTCACCTCTTTTTAAAGAGGAGCTATATATACTTAAAGCTTCTCTGTTTGTAGATAACTTCCATGGCTCATTTTTTTTTTTCAGTCTCACACAGGCAATACAATACTGTGCATAGTTTCCCCATCTTCTTTCTCTTTCACTTCTTTTACAAATAGAGAGCTTACAAAATTTGTGTTAATGAAAATAAAACACATAATTTAAAAAAATTTGTGTGTTGAGATATATATATATATATATATATATATATATATATATATATAATTTAACTATGATATAACCAGTTTAAAAAGAGTGCTTTCTTTGGAGGTATACTAGTTTTTAAAAAATGCTTTCTTTGGAGGACCTCCAAAAAAGAGGCCAAAAGAATTATACAGAAATGTGGCATTTTTAAGCTGTATTTTACATACTTGATAGATTAATCAGATACTGCTATCATGTTACTGGCAATATTCTTGTAAAGTAATGAGACAACAGTTGTTCATTCATTCATTGATAAATACCTGCTGGACAGCTGGTAAGCACTCTGTTAGGAACTTTGGGATACAGACATAGTTATAAAAAAGAATTTATATTCTATTGTCTGGGTGCATGCTTGGGGGCATTAAAGCTTTTTCTTGACCTCTCTGTTCAGGACATTTAGATTCTAATCACTATGGTAAGACAGTATTTAAAACATCTCAGATATTGTCATTTGGTTTGATCATGACCTGAGTTGATACTTTACCTACAGTAACTCATAAGCCTTTTTATTATTTTTTGCTTCCAAAGACTTTTTAGATTCTCTATTTTTCTAAGCAGCTTTTGGTATATATCACTTTACAATTCTCTTGTGTTTTGGCACATCTTTTGAGCAAGGCATTCCTTGCCCTTTGTTTCAAGCTGTCTTTTCAAGGATATTTATGGACAGAAAAGCCCTAGTCGATAGGGAAAGTCTCTCTCTTGGGACCCAAGGTCAGGAATGCTTACTGCTCATTATAAAAGTTTCGAGTTCCCTTAACTCAGGGTTCCTGTTCTGTAAAGCAACCTTCTGCATGTATAGATATCATCTGGCCTCTTTCACATCACCTTATGGGATTTGGAGGTTCATAGAACCACTGTAAAACTGCTGATACTCTCGCTACTGGTACTTCTATGAGTTATAAAGTATCCTTCATCTATGACCCAAGAGTCCTGTATCTTCTGCCATCACCCATGAAACCGTGGCATGATACTTTCTTAGCTTGCCAATAGTGTAAAATCTCAGACCCTTCACAGTTCTTGATGGCAGCTCTGCCAAGAAAACAATGTTGAAGCCAATGCTATTTCAAAAGTGTTGCTGGTGGATGATAATTCACATCCCCAGAATTTAGTAGTAATGAGGCAATGGAAGGAAGGCGTGATGTTCCTTCCCTAGACTCCTGCTCTTGAGAAATTTGGCCATATGCCCCAGACTCAGGGGGGAGAGTGGAGTCAGAATTCTGAAGACAGAAGTGAGTGATTGCTTTGGTGTCAGTCTCTTTTTAGAGAGTGCCTATTTTCATGTACTTTTGCATAATATATACTCTTATGTTTTACATCTTCTCAAACACAAATTATTACATAGGATTCTAACTTTGTGCAGTTTGTGGGGTCCTCATTACCTACAGAACTACTGTATTAGACTGGAGCTGTGTTTTGCTGTATTTCTGCTGCCTCATGAAGTGATGGCTGTTCTTCTCCCTCGTTGGTGTTTGGTATCGCCTGCCAGGATGCAGTCTTGCTTTTTTCCTACTTCTGGTCTGCAGGCCCATGTTTCTGTATCAGAAGTCTGACTTTCACAAACCTCCAGGCCTTTTCTAACAGGGCATAGTTAACTGTGCCAGCTTTGTGACAGTTCAGCAGCTCTCTTGAATATGAACACCTTGAGTTCGGTCTCTCAGATACGTGTGGTGAGTATGATATTTTATCTTCTTCATTTTCTACGTGTATACCTCTTTTTCAAGTTTAAAAAAGCCTCATATGTATAATTTATTAATTAAACTTAGGGTAAAGAACTTTTTTGCGTGGGCTTCAATGATGGTTTCCCAATGGATATGATGGTCTTGTACTAATTGCTAAGTTGCTTATTTTTGATAGCAATTATACCCCTGATTTCCTCAACAGTGCTTGTTTCACCATTTATTTTACTAATAACAATTATATTAATTATATTAGTGTATCATATTAATTATATGTTATAAACAGAATGCATTTTATGTGGCATAAAATTTGGGGGCATAATGTATATAAAATAAAATAATTATATATAATATAATACATATTACTATAACAGGTAATGTTATACTAATAATATATGATGACATTATGTATAATATATAACATTATACATATATCATTATATTAATGTATATTATAGCTTTACCATATATGACTAAATATTTTTATATTTATATAAGCACAGATCATAAATCTCTATAGGTAAAATAATTTTGTCTATGTATCTATCTACCTAGATACACAGATGGTAAGGTAGGTGTTGCTGTGGTAACAAAGTAGCCTCCTAAAAGCATCACCAATAGACTAGATCACTTGGAAAACATGAGTTTCAGGCAATGAAGACAAAATATATAATCTTGAAAATAACATTGGCCACTGAGAAAACATGTTAAGAGATCATGAACAAAACTTACAAGAAATGTGGAATAAGCTGAAAAGACCAAAATGTCTCAGTGGTAGAGTGCTCAACTAGCACATGAGAGGCCCTGGTTTTGATCCTCAGCACCACATAAAAAATAAATAAATACAATAAAGGCATTGTGTCCAACTACAACTAAAAGATAAATATTACAAAAAAAAAGATTTATTGGGATAGATGAAGGCTTGGAGATACAAACAAAAGGAATGCACAATCTTTTCCATGAAATATGTTTAGAAAATTCCCCAAACCTAAAGAATAAAATGGAAAATTAGATACAGGAGGCATGCAGGACCCAAATATACAAAATGACAATGGACTACATCAAGGCACATTATTTTGAGAATGCCTAACATACAGAATAAGGATAGAATTTTAACAGCTGCCACAGAAAAAAACAAGTCACATCCAGATCTCAACTGATTTCTCAACACAGACTCTCAAAGCTAGGATGTGTGGGAATTATATATATTACGCTCTGCAAGAAAATGGTTGATAGCCAAGAATACCCAACAAAATTAAGCTTCAGAATTAACAATGAAATAAAAACCATGATAAACAAAAGTTAAAAGAATTCACAACTAGAAAGCCTGCTCTAGAAAACATACTCAATAAAATATTTCATGAAGAAGAAATAAAAAAAATAAAAGTGAAAACCAGCAAAGGGAGGAACTACACTAGAACAATAGTCAATCAAAGGAGAAACTAATTCAAATTAAAAATCTGGAATAAATTAAAATGACAGGAATTAGAAATCATATCTCAATAATAACATTGACTATAAATGGCCTAAACTCATCAATCAAAAGACAGACTGGCAGATTGGATTAAAAACAAGACCCAACAATATACTGTCGCCAAGATACTCATCTTGGGGCTGCAGTTATAGTTTAGTGGTAGAGTGCTTGCCTAGCATGTGTGAGGGTCCCATCCTAAACACCACATAAAAATAAATAAAGGTTAAAAAACACACATACAACATTACTAAAAATATTGCATAAAAATGAGACTTACATCATAGGCATAGACATCCATAGACTGAAGGTAAAAGGATGGGAGAAAAACATGTCATTCACATGGATCTCATAAGCAAGCAGGGGTTTCTGTCCTCATATCAGATAAAATGGACTTCAAGCCCAAGTTAATCAGAAGGGACAAAGAAGGACATTTCACAAAAAGTAGCCTCCTAATCTAAATGACTTAAATAATGAGTTAGGTTTTGTTCACATTCCATGTCTCATGTGATTGGTGAGAAGTCCTGTCCCACATAGTTGCTCAAAATTCAGGTTGAGCCATCTTGTGATGTTGTCATCTTAATGTGTGGCTCCCAGTGTGATCAGTAAAAGAAAAGAGAGTGAGAGAGGAAAGAGAATTTGGAAAACTTGCACTTTCTTTTTATTGTCTCACAAACGCATGGAATTTCCACTCAGAGACTACTGGATAAATCTAGTCACATGATCCTCCCTTCTCCACAGAAAGGACTGGCAAATATAGGGAAGCACATGGAATATGTGGTGAGTATTATTGCACCTGACCAATAGGGGAAAGCAGTAGAGGACTCTACACTCCCATGGCATGACAAGGATGTATGGGCTTCCTATGGCATTGCAGTAAGTAGCCCAGCTTGAGCTATCTTATAACCACCTCAAGAGGAATGTACATCAGACAAGGGACCCCAAGAGCAAGAAAGCTATGAATCTTTGTCTAGGGCAAAAGCTAAAGGGAATGAAAATAGAATAGTGAAGGGGGATCTTCAAGAAACAAACAGGCATGCCCCATGCTAGCACCAGCATTTGAACACCTATCACTCAGATGACACCAAGGTGAAAGTTTGGCCAGAAAAGCAGGGACAAATACCAGGAAAGAATGGCAGTTGTGTGCTTAATTCACATACAAGGCTTTGTCCTTTGCTTCCTGTTCCTTCCCCAGACTTCAAACGAGTGGAGTTAATCTTTGTAAAGGAGGAAAACAAGTGACCCCAGAATAAAACAATTCCCCATCCAATTTTAATCCCAAAATGGAGATGAGGAAGAGAAGGAAAAGAGCATGTACTTTGTGCACACACACTTGTGTTCTTAGGCTGAAACACAGTTGGCAATAGGGAAAACAATACTTTAAATTTCATGAGATTGAGGTTTTAAACTGGACTGGTTGGATGCTTGTAATGGTCATCTGCAGAGTCAGATAGACCTTCACCTAAATTTGGTTGTGGTGTCAAGTGATGATGCCACTTGCCCCCAATTAGATGGTATACAAATTTTTATTGTTTACATCATTGAGGTCTCTGGAGAGACCAGACCAGGCCTCCCAAGCAGGCCCAAATTGGCTTGAGTGAGCCAGGGAAGGTGATTGGCTTGGGTTTTGGGTGGAGTGAATGGCTGGGGGCAGGTGAGAGATTGTCTACATGTGCAAACTCTCTTCTTGGTGCCAAAAGGGGCAGTACCAGGCTTTTCTGTCAGCTTGTCCAGAAGCAGGGCACAGGTAAGGGAAATAGGGAGACTTCAAAGCCATCAATAACCAAACATGAAAGAAGGGAGTCAGACTTCTTATTAGGACTCTTAATAACTGCAATGATGAAATATTGTGGAATCTCCCAGAGGCATTGGTTGAGGGTCAGACAAAAGGTGACACTTGCAGTAGATGAAGAGGATGAGACAGTTCATGCCAAGTCCCCTGTATGGCAGGTTGGCCTCTGAAGCAGCTTGAGATGCAAAGGTCTGGCTCTCAGTTCTCTTTTTAGATTTGATCTAGAGGTCAGTGCATGCCCTTGTTCCTATTACTAAGTAAGTGAGTTCACAAAGTTGAAGAGATTCTAAAAAGTTCTTTAGTTTTATTAAAGATTTATATAGTAGAGAACCACCCTATTAGCCTCTGGCTGATCAAGCAAGTAAAAGAAACTCCAGTATGTATGTCTCAGGTATAAGGCATCAACTGACAGAATCTAAGATGAGGGAGAGCAGCTCACTAATGTATCAGATATGATAGAGCCATGGGACTGGCCCAGTGTTGGCACATTATATCAGAGGCTGAGAGGTGAAAGACACCAGACTACCTGCAAGTGCATTAGGGTCCAATGTCACATTTCTTGTTAGGTTTTAGTGTCTTCCTGAAATAAATTGTTCATTCAACATTTAATTAGCCATATGAAATAGTTTAAAGGCTCATAGTAGACTCATTCAAAAAAATGAAACTTAAGTTAGGAGAAAAGAGACATTTTGGGTAGGAAACAACATAAATAATATAAAATAAAATGTCTTTTTCTGTCTTCCATACTGTTTAAATGTTAGCTCCCCATAATTAAAGGCCTTTGGGGTTTTGAATTAAATGGAAGTTTTTATAAAAGAACTGTGTTAGAGCAGGGATTATATGTTCTCCCACCCACTGTTTAGTGCTAAGTAATTTTCTATAAATACTAAATTTATTGTTTCCCCCAAATATAACTAAAAGTTGAAATTACCTGAGACTCATGCCAAAATATTGATTTCCCAGTTTCAGACCTGCCTGACTAACTTGGAGCTTCTAGTATGAAAGTTTACAGAGTTGCATGTTTAACAAGTATTCCCCAGATGATTCTGGTAGCAGCCAATTTCAGATATCCCCTCAGCATGATATTGGTCCTATGTTGGACTGATGAAGTTTGGCCTTTAGCTGAAGTAAACCTGGGGCACTATGGAACAAAAACCAATTCTGAGAAAATATGAACTATCCATAAGAACTCTTCTGGGTTTTGTTCAACTTATCAATTCTATTCTGGGCCTGCTCTGAAGAGAACATATTTGTGGATTAATACACAGCTTATGTATGTTGTTCAGTAGGCTTATCAGTATTATTTAGATAGCTTTCCTCTTGAGTATAATGGCACCATGTCCATTTCACAAGTAGGATATAGTTCACAAAGTGCTACAATTTAAAAAATATATCTCCATCACTCCATTCCCCCACATCCAGACCTCGAGCTTTTTGAGAGCAAAGAGCAAGTGATTTTTACAATGGCACTTCTATAATTAAGGCAGGGATCATTTGTTGAAAAAATGTAAGAATTCATGAATGAATTACTGCATGAATACATAAGTAGATTCATCAATTAAGTTAATTAAAGGAGTTCAAAAATTATAAAATGGTCAGAGTACAAATATCTACAAATATCAGTCAGTAGTTCTTTTTCAAAGACAGTTCATATACCCATTTTTTTCCCCACAGAGTTACTTATACAACCAACACCATAAAAATCTGAGCACTAAAGCTTATGTAAAATGTAAGTGAAGCAAAACCTTTTCAAGGTCCAAAGTAAAAAACAGCTGCTAAAAATTTTTAACAGGGAGAACATCCTAAAAGGAGAAGTGGTAAAGTATGCCCTTATATATAACCTAAAAACATATATGTGTCATGCAAGAAAGCTGTACAAGTGGAAACTTGTTAGACGTTTTTATTATACTTTTTATTCATTTATTAGCTTGGGTTTTTGCCTGACATTGCTACATTTCTCTTCATTGAAGAATTTTATTATGCTCGCCTATTTATATGGCATCTGCATTTGTGCCAGGGTTTTTTTTTTTTTTTCTTTATATAGTACCTAACATACCACAGTACACACATTGTACTTAATAAAGATTATTTGAGCATGAAGATTTGATTAGTGGCAAATGGTAGTTGAATATTTAACAGAAGAAGACACTCTGCATTTAAATGTATGCTTGTTTTAAAATGTTAACCAGAAATAGTTGCGGGGGGGGGGCCTTAAAAGAATGAACCATCATGTTTCTAGGTTATGTTGGCAATAATTCTCTACTATATTAGTTCCTTCAAAGGTGAATAGTTTCCAATTATGACATAACCTTAACTTGCCATCTGTTATGAAATAGTGTATGAAGCTTAAACTTGGGATTTTCAGCTTCACAAATTCTCCAACAATTATGAACTCTCACTGACTTCAAAATTAAGCCCACACAAGGTTAACAACCCCTTGTCATTTTCCTAATGTGATTGTTCATCCATGATCCTTGCAATTTCTTGTATTTGTGATATTTTCTCTGAAAATCAAATATTCTTATAACCTTCCTGAAAGGAGGCTCCTTTAAATTGAAATTCTGTGTCCACTTCCTAGAATCCCATCCACAAGTTGAAGTTAATAACTTTTCAACACTTCTGCCCATGGTAGAGTTGGGATTAGAACTCAATCCTTTCTAATCCAAAATTATTTTTAGTGTCTCACACTAATTGATAGAAAAGGTGTTTTATAAATGAAGGTGCAATCTACCATGGTAAAGCAATCAGCACCTGTAAATTTTATGAAACAATATTCGTGTGGATATGCTGCTGACTCTTAGCAGGGCCAGATAATCTATACAAATCTGCAGCTGTGGGCAGGATCTGCCATTGCTATGATTTGCTAAGTGATTTTTCTTAGTAGACTATTTATTTTGGTTACTGGAGTAATAACCAGCATATTACAAAATATAATTTACTTTCTACATGGTTCTCAGTATTGACCAGAAATTTGATAATAATGACAGTTGTTTGTCTCTGATATGAAGAGAATTTCCTAAGATGATATTTGGCTTACTGTCCATTGAGAACAAAAGCCCAATCCAGCTCAGCTCTGGATCTCTCCTCTCCCGTTTAGTAGAGGCTTACTATTATGAGGTGGAAAAATAATTCTAATACTAGAGTTTGACCCCCAAATCCCAAACTTGTGCTCTTAGCCTTTACTCTGAATGTCCATTTGTGTGACCTCCTTCTCTATCCCTGCTGGGCTAGCCTAAGCAAGTGGCCACCTCTAGTCACCAGTGTGCATAATTCAGAGCCCCTGCTAAAATACTTGCATCCTAGAACTCTGATCCTGTCTCCATAATGCACAATGGGAGAGAGAAGGCTGTTTGTCTTGAATGTTCAACATTTCATTGATCTTAAAGATTATTTTCTCCTTCAATGAAAGTCTTCGGGGAGCAAATTTTCATAGTCAGCAGTGATTCTGGCTCTATAAATTATATTATTTCATGATGAAAAGCACTTTTTACACTTAGACCTGCCCTTTCCATATATACCAAATGCAATCCAATTTAATGAGAACATGTCTGGCCAATCTCAGGTCAAAATGAATGCCTTTATTCTGGGTACATTTGACATTATAGAAATTATTCTCAGAATAGAGTTATCAATTTAAAATATACAGTTTGGGGAGATATACTACTGATTCTACTGCTGAGTTCTTCTTTCTGACATAGTCCAATGTCTTTTCAAAGAGCAAGGTTTTGTGGTCAGGGCATGGAAATGGAAGGTCCTACAATAATCAAAAAGCCACCCAGTTGGGCATCCTTTCATTCTCTCATTTGGTCATTGTCTTCCCCCTTTCAGACTTTCAGAAGAAAAAAAATTATTCCCCATGGCACTGTCTGAAAAATTAGATTGGGCCCATTTGGGCAGAAGTTCCAGAATGAATGCAGTAGTTTTTTAAAAGTGGTAATATAATCAAGTTCTATGTCATGAAAAAATTTAAGGGTCAAAGAGTTATAGGTCTAAAATTTGCAAGAAACAAATTGTCATTTATCACTCCTTTTTGCCCATCACCTCACCTCACCTTTTTTTATTTCTGTTACATATTCCCTCTTTTCCTTTGTTCCCTGGTTCATTCCATCCATTTGTAAGCTTTTACTGCATATCTTCTAAAATCTTTGTTTGTACTACTATGATAAAATACCACAGACTGGGTAAGTTATGAAGAATAAAATTTACTTTCTCACAGTTTGGGAGGCTGACATGTACAAGATCAAGGTGTGACCATCTGGTGAGGGTTTTCCTGCTATGTCTTCAGATGTCAGAAAAATAGGAGATCAAGTTAGCCAGATGCTCCATGAACCTCTTTCTTAAGGGTCTTCATCCCATTCATAAGGATGAAGTCCTTGGGGCCTAATGACATCTCAAAGGCCACACCTTTTAATGCTAAAACCTTGGCCATTAAGTTTCAAATTAATGAATTTTGGAGGGGAGACATTCAAACCATAGCACACTCTAGTTCCTGATAAGGTGTAAAATTCCACCTTCACATGGGACTGCATATGGCTAACAAGTGGTATCACAATACAGAAAGAGAAAGAATGGAGAGGACAGCAGTGGTTCACAGGCACAGCTGCGTTAGGAATAACCTCTAGAGATTATTAAAAACTATTAATGCTTAGGATGCACACAGAACCATAGAATCAGGATTTCTGGAGTGTTAGGTATTTTTTTCCTGATGGAGCACCAGTAGTTTACATGGAGAACACAAAAGGAAAAGGGAATTCCAGAAGCTGGGGTAGGAGAGACTTTTGGTCTAATACACCTGTTTCCTATAGAAGCTGTTATGATGTGCATCTTGAATGAACCATATGCTAAGGCCCACATGTTGAAGGTTTGGTTGCCAGGCTGTGGCATGCCTGGGAGGTAGTGGAATATCCCTTTAGGAGGTGAGGCATAGTTGAAGGAAGTTAGGTCTTTTGGGGGGATCCCTTGAAGGGGCTACTTGGAATCTATGTCCGCCCTTTTTTCTTTCTTTCTTTCCAAATGCCATAAGTTTGACGGATCTTCTCTGTCAGGCACTCCTTGCCATGGTGTACTGGGCCATCATAAGTGATGGGACCAAATGACCATAGACTGAAATCTGTAAAACTATGTACAAAAATAAATCTTTCCTCCTTATACAATAATTTTATCTGAAATTTTTGACTGTCACTGAAAAGTGATTAATATAGTAGCCTAAAAGCTCCTGGCAGCACAAAGCAGATCCAAAGAAACATGCAATAAAATATCAGTTTGTTTTTCTAAGATTATTGAGGCAAAATATCTTTTAGTCGTCTCAATCCTTTGACTTCCAACACTGCAATTTACAGAGTTCTGAATGAATCACCTCTCTTCCTTGGTGGCCTCTATGGGAGTAAGCAAGGCCACCTGATAGCTCCTCTTAACCTGGGTAGCACACTTGCTTTCCAGAATCCCCTCTTTTGTTCATGAGTTTCCACTTGTCAGCAGTGAAACTCCTAAAGAATAACAAGTTTCCCTAAGGGTAACAAGACTTCAGGTACCTGTCAGACAGTATTTTCAGAGCAAAGGAAACCTAGCCCATTTTATGGAGAAGGAAACTGAAGCAGAGTTTAAATTACTGACCAAGTTCCCACTGTTCTTGTCTAATGCAACCTAAAACTCAGGTTTCCAGATTCTAAGACTCTGTTTCAGTACCTGGTTATGAAACAGATCACGTTTTTAATAAAAGGACAAGTACCAACCATGAAAGTAGAGAAAACATGCCGCAGTCTGGCTGGGCACAAAATCACAAGCCACTCAAGCAGGAACAAACTTTATTTCCAAAACTCCTGCAAACGCCATGCACGGCGGCCTTCTCCCGACACACCACACCAACCAGAAATCCCTCCTCTGGAAATCCCTCCTACCGCACTTCCCCAACCAATGGGAACTCTCCGGGAATGTGAGAGCTCCACAGTAGCAGTCCAAGGGGACAGCAGGGGTCTAATATCCAATTGAATACACATCTTAACATAACCATTATCATCTCAATGGCTTGCTGGTGTCACCTTTCAACCAAAAATGCCATGCATCATTCCTACTCTGCTATGGCTCTCAGCAAAAACATTCTCTCCACTAACAGGAAAAACCATAATTATTTACTGACATACTTTGGAGTACAGAGAATATTAATAATAGTTCCTCAAACTAAAGACAGAGTACAAAGCAAGAGGGCAAAAGGCACGATTTTGGATCTCAAGAAGCAGAATAATTGTTCAGTGGCCAAAAAAGGAAACAAAGAAGAAAATAAAGCAATAGTTTACAGTTTGGTGGCCTGTCAACAATCCTCAAGTGTCTTTGTGCAACTATATTGATTGTGATTTCACTTTCTCTCTGTCTCATAGCATGAGGAATGCAGCCCAGTAGACCCATGTTTGCAAATGAAACAGAAGTAGGGCCAACCAGATACCATTCCTCACCAGACAGGTGTGGTATGAGGGGACAAGGGGTGGAGTATGAAAGTAAAATAGAAGAGAAGAGATGTAATAAAGCTTGGCTGGTGTGCAGAAATACTTCTTTGCTCTCTAGTTTGTTTTGTTTTGTTTTGTTCTTGGTTAAGCAAATAATTCCAGGAGATGAGACAGGAAATCACTGAAGGAAGGTGCTGCTAAAATGCTTTTTATGTCCTGTGTAGGGGGCAGATGGTTTAAAGAGCTTGACTTCTCCATCCTGAATTGGATTGTAGATGTCCTTTGGTATTTAAGATGAAATAATCCACAATATATTGATATTGAATTACCTTTGTTGAGAGCCACAGTTTAGTCAGAATGACTCCTGGCATTTTGCTAGAGGAAATGGTTGAAAGGTGACCCTGCTCTGGGACTAGGGCAGCTCCGGGATTAGGGATTAGGGAGGATCCTGCTGAGATTAGGGCTGATCTTGCTGCCTCGGGCTCCGGGCTCGGGAGTGTGTTCCTGGGAAGTGTGTGTAGAGTGCCGATGAGAGTTCAGGAATAAAGAGTTGCTGTTTGAACCTACAAGGCTTTGAGGCGGCTCCATTATTTGTGCCCAGCCAGACTGCAGCAACCTTGGTCTATGTAAGTGTCCTACTAAGGCTGTAAAGTAGGATGACATTACAACTGGTGCAGGTGAGTTTTTTCATTATGATCATGGATATTCCTACTGTCAACTAACCAGGAAGAGATCATGCCTGTGACAAGAATAATGGCCTGGAATAAATTTTTTAACCTTAAGAAAGATGTTCCTCTCTCTGCTCTGCCATTGTTGAAACCCAGGGTATTCAAAATACTGTCAATGAGGGGAATCAACTGATATTAATTGGTGGAAAGAAGTCAGAGGCTAGAAAGAATGTGACCCTATGGATTTTCCATAATAATTCTCTTCCGTCATCCTTGCTCTTCAATTAAGTCATTGAGAATTATACTGGCTAGTCTTAAAGATAATGTGGGGGATAAAGGAAAGAACTTGCTTCATTCATGGGTTGTTTAAGTTAAGCAGAGGCATGTGATTTTTCCTCTGAACACAGCAGTGATAGCAGAAGGACACTCCTAAAGGATGAACATACCCAGCAGAGGGTTGGTCCATACTCAAGGGGACAGTGACAGTGCAAATAGAGGAAGTGAGTCAAAGACCACCAGGAAGCTGTTTCTGAATACGATAAAAGCAACAGTGAGAACTCTGAGAAAGAACTGGTAGAAAATGCAAGTATCGGCTGTGAGTGATTATAAATAACTTCAATTAGAGGCAAATTCGTGAAGTTTGTGCTCTGACTGGCAAATATCTTTATGAGATGATCCAGGAACCAAGCAAGTATTCTAAATTCACTGCCAAACATTGTCATCTGTCATCCTTACAAGCCAGGCCTGGTAATAAAAACTGCTAACAAACATGTACTACATGTTTCTTATGTGCCACATACAATGCCAGCACTTTACAATCCTTATGATAACATTGTGAGTTTCATACTACAATCCTCATTTTAATTATGAGAAATCTGAGGATTTAAAAGTTTTAAATCAATTGCTCCAAATCAAAAGCTAATAAGTGCTGGAACTGAACTCCAGACTATTAGACCGTATTGTCTATTTGGAACCACAAATGAAAGCTTGGGAGTGGTGGGTTGGGGTGGAGGAATGACAAGAAAGAAAGGAACAGAACTAATAGAACATACTTCCACAATTTTAGGACATATCAACTGAATTATTTTTTAGGGGAAAAATAAAGTATGTCAATTGAAAGATATGCCCTGCTTTTATAACTATTCAACAGGAAAAATGGGTATCATAGAATATGGGAACTGTGGTAATAAGTGTTTCTCATAATCCTAATTATCAAATATTAACAATGATTTTCAGAGAAGTAAATGATGTGCTCAAGATTATACAGCCATTTAGTAACAACAAAAGAACTTAAATCCATATCAGCTTGAGTATTAACTTAATGTTTTGGGGTAGAAAAACCTCTATTCCTAATTTTTTTCCTCTGAAAACAAGATTGTGTGACTCCACACTTGAAAAAATGTTGTTAGATGTGGTTTCCATAATTGCTGCTCCTGAAAGCAATGTAGGTGAGAGTTCTACAATCACCTTCAGACATTTGGATGCATTAGAGAAAATGATAATGGCTTCTGCAATTTACCTAGTAACCAACCCTTTCAGGAGCTTTCCTTTAGAGCCAAGTTACTTATGTGATTTCCAGCCAGTTTACTTCGGAATCTAACACTGAAATGGTTCAAGTCATTATACATGAAGGTTATTATTATTTCATACCTAGGAAAGATATAAATATATTTCAGCTTCTTTCAAAGTGCAATATTCTTCCTGGTTTATGCACATTTGGAAACTATAATTATTAAGTGTTTTTATACACATTAATTTAATTGACTTTGATATGTATTACCTTTAAGGTTAAAGGAGTTAAATGCAACTTTCCGAGTTTTCTGCTTACAGCTAAGGCAAAGTTTAACTAAGGTGAGTATTTGTTTCATTGAGTAACAGAATTCTGGAAAACTTAATTACCATTAAAAAGAATTAAAATGACTATGATTATTGGAATATGACTTTATCATCATAGAGATCTATAAGCACACAGATGTACATAGATGTATATATGTACTCACATGCACCTGAAGTGCTTTTGAACTTCAAGAAAGGGAAAGGATAGCTAAATGCCACCTTTGTACAGTTACAGCTATATTCACACAATATGCCAGTCGTAAACAAACACACTCATGTATACTCATGTACACACATGCTCCTTTCTTCAAAGAATAGTCCTGAAAATCTGAATGCAAATTAATTTCATATTTACATTGATTTTAATTAACAAGTCAATATCTGAGTGACTTCTTTTGGAAAAAATAAGATTCCTTGAGCAGTTGATTTGATGTACAAAATAGAAGTATGCATTTAGTCTTCCCAAAGCAAGGCACCTGTAATTTAATATATAAATACATTGTCTTTGTTCTGTCAGTGTTCACAAATATTTATTTAGCACATGCTATATGCCTAAAATTCTTTTGGGTGCTGAAGATGCCATATGTATGTGTATGTATGTATATACATAGATAGATAAATAGATAGATAGTCAGACAGACAGACAGATAGATAAAAACACATAGAAAGAGTCTTTGAAATAGAATGAAGGTGTGAATTTGTAACCAGAAACTTCATTGAAACAAAAATTCATTGATGTCCCAGCAATCTGTCTACCCTTAGGAAGCCGATAAGTACATATGGAATTGAGCTCTCCTGGGCACTATTAGCAACATAGTCTATCCTTAATCTCAGTCTTTTAGTCTAGACCAGACATTTATATTTGATTCCCATATGCAAATTCAAGTCTTTAGCCAGAAAATCCAATATATTCATTTTAAAGTCCACTCTGCAACTTCAAAGTCAACAACAGATGGAGAACATTATTCCAAGCAGAAATATACATGTTCAGATCTTTCAGCTTTTTGCCACTACTTGTAGGCTATGAACAAAAACTGAGGATGGATAAACTTAAGACATCTGGTCAAGTGCATCTCAACATAGTTTATTTAGCAATTGCCTCTCTTAAGTTCAAAATAGCATGCTTTTAAAAATCCTTCAACAGCTAAGTAATACCAAGAAATTGGCCCCCACAAGTAATAAATTCCTTTGATATTCAGCAAAACACAACAACAAACTGGCTGTCAAGTTTGGCGACCATTTGAAAAGAGGTGGGCTTTGTCACTGAACCTTGAATGGAAACATTATTTTTCCTACACTAGAAGCCATCATCACTCTTTCACCAGAAGGAAGGTCACACCATCTTTCACAAAAGATTTGCCTGCTTGTAATTACCGCCTGCAGCCTACAGACAAACACAATCTTTTAAAATGCTAACTGTGTTATACTTATACCCGAGGGATCCCTGGGTACAAATGTAATGTGGCCTCACCAGTTTGTCTTAGCGGGACCTTACAGTGCTGATTGAAAACAGCTGAACTAAATCAACAGTTACCTTGAGCCAGGGGCCTTTGGAGAGCAATTAGAGTCAAGGCTTGGGTTTTGAACCCAATATGCTCTGTCAGTCTCAATGATTTGTGTTTGTTGTACTCAGTCTCATTTCCTGCATGAAATATGAGGCTGTATAAAGAGGAAAAATTCCCAAGATTAAAAAATATTTGACCTCAGTGCATTTGTGAGCGTAGAAGTACACATGTCTAAATGACCATTTGGGTTTGTAGTACAAAGTTCTATTGATGTTGGCAGCCCGAGCTTCCCAGTCTCAAAGCCACATGAATGGTTTCGAGTTTCAGCCAAAAAATGTTTTCCACATGCTTTAGTGTGGGCCAATTTACACAGTAGATTTCGTGGATACTGCGGCCAAGTGCTTCATAAAGGGCTGCCTTCTCTGGGATCAGGGAAACCACAACAGACACATTGCTAATGCAATCTAATTATCTGCTTGAATATTTTTCCAGATGTATCCAATGTCTAAAAATACTGCAATAAAAAAGGTATTATTTGACTCCCTTGACTGAAACAGTGGCATAAAGAACCTGTTTGTCTAGAAGGAAAGTGATGACATTGTACTTCTATGACTGCATTTAAATCAGTCAAACAAAACAGTACCCACAGGGTGGGCTCTGCTTTCCTTTTGAATGAGTCTTCCAAACTTAGACCTTAGCATAGGAGATCATTGCTTCATATAAAAAAGTGACCCTCGTACTTATAAGTTAATTCTTCTCATTTGTGGTTTTCTAATTTGATAGAGGTTGGCTAGTGTATGTACTTCATGACAAAGAAATCTCCTGCTTTTTCCTCTCAGTTCATTGTATGCTGCACCACGGGACAGCAGGCCATTTCCTTCCTGTCAGTGGAAAAAAAATCTTTTGACTAATAAGTTAAGATTTTTACCCAGTCCCCAAAGAAAAACTGGCTGTTCTGAAGGTCTTAACGTTTCCCTTTTGTTTTCCTTCAGCAGAATTTATTTTTGTATAGCAAGTTCCATACTTCACCCTCGTTTCCTTTGTGTCATTTGGATCTCAGTCCAGCAGATACATGATGTTATGCCAGGTTATTGTTCAAGCTTTTGGCAGCCATGAGCCTTCCTAACACGTTCAGCTGCCTCAGAGAGTATAAGTGCATTCAGTAGGAATTTGCTGAACTAAATTGAGAGGTCAGTTTTATCAATCTGTGTCTTTATTCACATTTTTAACAAGTACGTTAGAGTGAACTATAAAATTCCTAATACATAATGAAGACTAGGCAACATACATACACACAAGCCTGCACACATGTGTGTGGGTGTGCACGCGCATACACACACACATTTTTCCAAGAAACTGAAATACTAATGAAAATGTTTTCTGTTTTGTTTCGATTTTTGGTTAGGGATTTATTTTATTTCATTATTTTGCTGCCCCCCACTCCATTCTTTTTCTACCAGGAAAATTTGGGAGCAGAGGATCTCATTCTATCTCATATCCTTCAGGAAGTAATAAATCAGAGGCAAGACATTACCTCGAAGCTTCAACTGTTCTCAGTCATACCCACAAAACTACTGTGCCAGCCTGCCTAATTCTCACGGCTAGGGCAAGTAGAATGCCAACATGGAGACATGAAGATACTTCTGAATAGTTATACACCAAAGTTTGTGACTGAAACTAAGAAAAAAAGAAAGCTGAGTGCCAAGAAGTTGATGTAAGCTTATGATGAGCAAGAAAGTCCCCCCAGGCTGGTTCGTTCCATCCTCCTTAATTGAGCTATTCTCCTTGCAATGAGAGTTTTTGCTGATTGATTTGACTCTATTGTTTCTTGTGAAATCTTGAAACCATATCCTTATTCTCTCCACTGTTGACTTTTTCCCCGTCTGGGATGTGGTTTCAAAATATGTTCATAGTTCTCTAAAAGATGTCCTTAGGGAATGAGGTCATTTGGGGTTTTCAATTAGAAAAGAATAAACGGTTTCATTCATCTGGCAATCTTTTTTTCCCCATTATATGACCCATCCTAATAGCAATGTATGATTATCCTATTTCAACAAACAATCAGGATGTTCTCATGAAATAAGGCGACAGAGAAGAGTTTCAATGAAATGATAGTCACTTGGACAAATAGAGAATACTTTATTTAAAAGTGAGCTGTGTTTTAAAAGTATACTTATAATCAGATTGTTTAGAATTTAGTTTGTGCTTTCTTGTAGAAGGGATGTTATAAATGATATAAAATGCTCTCACAAAGCCTTTTTTCTCCTTTTTTTTTTTGCTACTTTTACCATTGAGCTATATTCCCAGTCCTCACAAAGCCTTTTTAACCCATAATGTAACCCATAATGTATTTAAAGTGTTATATTAAGATAAAGTCTTTGTGTTCCAAGAAGCAAATCTATCTCCTATTTACATGGGAGTCTGAGGACATAAGACCAAAGACTGAAGAATAGAAGGAAAAATGGTTTTGTGTCTGAATTGGTGGTAGGATTATCCCAAGAAACATTTTGGAAAAGACAAAGTTGGTTTGGCACAATCCTCCAGAAACTCATCTTCAATTTTTCTCTCATTTTCCCATAGATATCTTTCAGGTCCTACTTAGTATTTTCAGGTCTCCTTAAACTTTCCCCGAAAATGGGAAGTCCTCCTTTCCTGTGTATCAAGTGTGGACCAAGTACACTGAGCCCTTCACTCCTCTTCATCAAAATAGATCTGAAGGAATGATCATAATAATTTAAAAACTGAATATGAGTGATTTCTTAATCATCTCTGGCCATTTGCATTTTAAAGTAACATATAAATAAACCCAAAGAATCTTTATACATTTCAGGTTATGTGATCAAAAGGAAAACATTCAAAAATTTGGGTGTAACAATTCTTGGTGTCTAAGGCCCAACTCACAGCCAGGCTTTCCCAGCTTGTGCATTTTGTCTTGAAGTAAGTGTTCTGACTTTTCACATAGGATTCACTCCCTTGAAGCTTTGCACTGTAGAGAAGGTAACCCAGAACTTGAGCATCTGTTAATCTTGTAGTGTTCTTTTCCTTTACCTGCTTCCTTTTTATGGCTATGTTAAGAGTATATAGGTGCTGTACAAAATAAGGTGGATCTCTAACACCTAAATTTAAGTCTTAGAAAACAGTATCTCTAACCTTCATAACTATTTTGAGCAAATAGAGGCATACTATTTTTTTAACCTTGTCACAGAGCAATCTGAAAAAGGAAGTGCTTCGAATTGAATTTCTAGGAGTTAGATTTTCATGGATCCTAAAATTGACTATTTTGGTTTGCATTTTGCCATACATACCTGTGACAAAACACTTGTGTCCTCTAGTGATTTTTCCACCATTATCCTAGAAATTTTTGAAGAAAAAGAAATTTAAAACCTCTTGTGAGTGAATGTGTTAAATATGATTCTCACCGAGATCTATGGTCACCCTATGGTAATTAACATCATACAGGTAGCCCTTGGGTTTTGAGAACTCTGGTGATCAGGTCTTAGCTTCCATTCAGTTACTTGTGTCCAATGCCCTTGGATTAATTAATTTTCACATTATTATCTTGTTTCTGTTAGCATTTGTTATATTTGCCTTTTTCTGTATTAATTTTTGGTTTATTTTTCAAATCTAATTTTATAAAAAGAAGCTATCACAGAAAAGTAGTTTATGAAAACATAAAAGTATTGACAGAAATACACCACCACCATAATCATCTTTAGTGACCAAGTTTCAAGTGAATACAGGATGTAATTATATAGGTGCTAAGACAGAAACAGCCAGATATACAGTAAAAATAGAAAATCAAAAAATAAACAAAGGAAATTTTTATTTAATAAGGCTAAGAATCATTTTGACTCTAGTATATAGCAAATTGTCTTTTATAAACTTCGTTATATTGTGGCACCAAGCTACCAAAGCTTTGCATGCAAGTACTATGCACTTATAAGGTTTAAAAGATGAAGTTTTTCCTATGGAAACATTTTGCAGTTTTAAATTGCTGAATTTTACTATTGAGGAAAATGGGGATATCAAAACTACAGAGGTATGTTTCAGAAGTTATATTCCTTGTATCAAAAACAAATATAGGTATGTCTTTTTTTTTCTAGGTAATTGGTAAAACTAGCTTTCAAAGTTAACAACAAATAATAAGCTCAAAGTGAAAGCATAGTAAGTTTTGGTAAAACTTCCTTGTGATACAATAGTTGCACATCATGGAACACTAATGACATGTAGTGTGTGCTTGAGGAAATTATTTTTCTTTTCAGTTGGCAAAATCACTGGTATCTGATGTATGAATCAGATCCTGAATACTATGTGGACTGTACATTAAGGAGAAATGTTGATATTTTTTTTTCCTGTTAATTATTCAGAATCGATGCTAGAGGAAATTTTCAGTCTGTCACTGATGTTTTTCTGAAGCCTGATGCAGACTGGAAAGAATTCTGGTACTGTTACTAATAGGGCACTAGTACTGTGCACAGCCAGGAGAAACATTACCACACAACAAAGACTTCGTGACAGACTGCCAATGTACACACTTTGCTATGAAGAGAGAATGGCTGGTGATGAGCAATATGCCTCCTAATCTTGATTCTGTGGTGTTGAAGGAAATACAGAAATTTGTGGATATAATTAGATGGTATGTATCTTTTTAGCATACTCTGGAAAATGAGAGTCTTCTTTTCCACATTGAAGTATGCTGTCTCTTGAAAGGCAATTTTCATGACTTTTTAAATGATTAAATATAAACCCAAAACAGAAAAATTGTGCATAGCACATAAAAGTACCATACAATGAATCTTCAGAATGAGCAATCTTTTGACTATCACCTGTGTGAAGAAATAGAATCTTGTCTACACTGCAGAATTACCCCCTGCCCAGGTATTTCTTCTCAATCAAGTTACTCTTACAGTAAGACACTATCTTTGATATTACTTGATATTTCTTCCTTAATGCTCTTTGCACTTTCACTGCTTTATATGCAGCACCAAATAAAATGGCAAATATTGACTGTTTTTAAGCTTTATTCATAACTAAAAAATATTTTAAAAGACAGCATATTTGTAAAATTTAATTATATTATTGCACATAACTCCTGTTAGTTCTTTTTTCTTTTCTTTTCTTTCTTTTTTTTTTTTTTTTTTGGTACTGGTGATTGAACCCAGAGGCACTTACCCACTGAGACACATCTCCAGTAGTTGTTTTTTTTATATTTTATCTAGAGACAGGGTTTTGCTAAGTTGCTTAAGGCTTGCTTAGTTGCTGAGGCTGACTTTGAACTTGGTATCCTCCTGTCCTTACTTTCAAACCTCTGGAATTATAGATGTGCACCACCATGCCTGGCAGTTCATTTTTCTGTTGCACAAAATTTCATCATATCAACAACTATAACTTTTCTATTTATCCTAACATTCTGAGCTCCTGATGGATGTTAGTTATTTTCAGCTATTGCAAAAATTGCTGCCATGAACTTTCTTTTACATGTTTCCAGAGGTACATGTATGTGAATGTATCTCTCTAGGTATGTACCCAGGAATGAAGTAGTTTGGTATTGTTTGGTCATAGGATATTGTTTTGTCACAGGTATGTATGGCAAGAACAGTTTCCTAAAGTTAAAAGATAAGTGTTGGTGAGACTTTGGAGAAAATGGAACCCTTGTGTTCTGTTGATGGAAATGCAAACTGATACAGCCATTATGAACTAGCTTTCACTCTTGTCAGTTTTGTATGAAAGTTTCTTATTCCACATCTGTCAGAGTTTTTCAATTGGCCTAAGCTCAAAAAGTATTGAAGGACATCCCTGTAGTATTAATTTTTCATTTCAAGATGTAGATTGCTTACATGAATACTTGAAATGATAAATGAAATTTTAAAATGTCTTTATAATATCGATAATAGCAGTAAAGAACTTTTAATTATTTGAAACAGTTCATTCAGGTGATGTGACCAGTAATATATTTTCTAATAGCTTGAAACTATCATTTCAAATGTAAAATGTTCTTTTCATATCCATTATAACTGATATTTATCACAAACTAATCTGTTACAATACCTATTTTGACCTGTTCTCAACACTTACTATTTTTTTGTCAGATAAATTAATTAATTTCTTAACTTTGAAACTTACATTCAAATAATCAATAGAACATGAACAAAGATTTTCTAGATGTTGATATCATTAAAAGAGAATAATAATAATAATCCATTTACTGCATTTCTGAATTTGGAACTTTGAAACTCACAGCTTTTTGTAGTCTCTTCATTGACATCATAAAAGAGCTAAACATTGTATTTGGAATATTTTCTCTATAAGTTTTAGTATAATGTACAATAGAAATAGCTGAAATCCTTTCACAGTCTCCAAAAACATGCTAGTATTCTCAATGAGGTATAATATTGCACAAGGATAGTTGAACAGACTTAATATAAATAATAAGAAAAGAAAACTGGATATATAGCTTATGGTTTGAGTTAAGAGAGTAATTTTTATTTCTTTTTAGAGGTGCTACACAAAACTATCCCAGTCCTTGGAAAGAAATAATAATAGTAAGAATAATTATATTTTGTACCATGCTTTATATTTGCTATTTAGATTGTTATCATTTTTCAGAAAAAAATAATGATCACAATTACTCCAGAAAACCATTTAAAAGTCTACCAATGACATAAATTTTATAGTACAGTAGAAAGAGCCCATGACTAAGAGCTTGTGAAAAGAATTCCAGGGCTAACACAGCTTAGCAATGCATCTTACTACATGTGGTGGAATCATTAATACTTCTGAGTTTCTATTTCTTTACCAGGATAACAGATCTTATTACAACTGCTCTGATTTCCTCATATTCTGTTTAAGTAAAATAATATGGAAAATATTTTAAAGACCTCTCTGCTTCCAGTTTTGTTGGAGAGATGGTATCAGACCAACTGTTCTATAAGAAGAAATTGGAAGTTGGATACAATGCAAAAACATCAACAAAAACAAAGTGAACAATATACTATTTTAAAAGGGACCAGAGACAACTTAAAACAGCTAGAACAAGTGGAGCCATTTTTTTCTAGAGAAAATAGAAAATAGAACCACGGAAAATTAAGACCCAGATTCCACAAAACATTTCCCCTCCATGCATTTTGTGACCACTAATCAGTATTTAAGTAGGGTGAAACTCTGAGAAAATAAGTATTGAACAACTACTAAGAAGGTAAGCAGAGATTATCACAGCTTTAAGATTTACTGAAGATCCCAATAAACACCTTAGGATTGAAGTGGAACACCCTGAAAGAATAATCCATAGGAGTAATAGCAAACCAGAAATAGACTAGGTTTTACTGAATCAAGGGGAGATACCTGCATTCTCTATGCCAGACAGATAAAAACTAAATCCTCTCTGAAGGAAATAACATTACCCAGCACTACTAGAATTTTTCATAAGTATATTTAGCATTCATTCAAATATTGCTAAGAATGCCAGTAAAATAACCAAATATACAAAAATCAAAATAAAATAGAAAATGATTCATAAATTATCCAGCTGTTAGAACTAACAAGTACAAAATTTAAAATAACAGCTAGTAATGCATTCAAGAAAAATGGGGGTGAGAGTGCTAGGGATGCAGTTGTGATAGAGTGCCTGCTTAGCATACATGGGACCTTGGATTCAATCCTCAGCGCTGAAAAAAAATAATAGAATTAAGAAAGTATAAAAAGAAAAAATATTATAGTTAATAACTTTAACAGTAAATTATAAATAATATAAATGTTATTATTAAATGAGAGAATGGAAAGACATGTTAGATTGAAGGAAAAAGAGTGAGAAAAAGAGAGGGAGAGAGAGAGAGTCTTCAAGAATCACAACAGTTAAAAGGGTCACAGTGGAAAGGTTGAACTTACCTGTAATTGCAATACAGAAAGAGAACTGAAGCAGAAAGGGAGACAAGAGTCTTTAAAGAGATCAGAACCTAGAATTATCCTAAAATTATTGAAAGTCCCACTGATTCCAGAATATCTGTGAACCAAAGCAGGGCAAAATCAAAGAACATCACACCTACACATCACAGTAAAACTGCTGAAAGCCAAAAACAAAGAGAAAATTCCAATTTTTTTTTTATAGGGAAAAAAGACACATTACCTTCAAAGGCAACATTCAATTGATGGTTGAGTTTTTAGGGATGTGAATTTGTTCTAAAGTGTTTGGAATAATCAACTGGAGGGTCTATCTAGGCATAAAACAATTTTGTGAGAAAGTTTTATAATTATATGCAACTCATTACATAAAGGGTAAATTAATTCTCTATTCCTTCAGTTAATTTTAATAATTTTAAAAATGAATTTCTCAATTTCTTACAAATTTTAAAATTATTGCTATAACATTTAAAATCATATATTCATTATTTTTATTATTTTTTAATTTTATTATTTTTAAATTTTGTTATATATGAGGGCAGAATGCATTCGAATTTATATTTTAAATATAGAGCACAAATTTTCATATCTCTGGTTGTACAAAAAGTAGAGTCATACCATTCATGTCTTCATACATGTACTTAGGGTAATGATGTCTATCGCATTCTACCATCTTTCCTACCCTCATGCCCCCTCACTTCCCCTCCTTCCCCTTTGCCCTATCTAGAGTTCCTCTAATCCTCCCATGATCCTCCCCCATCCCCATTATGAATCAGTATCCTTATATCAGAGAAAACATTCAGCATTTGGTTTTTGGGGATTGGCTAACTTCACTTAGCATTGTATTCTCCAACTCCATCCATTTACCAGCAAATGCCATAAAATTAGTCTCTTTTAATGCTAAATAGTATTCCATTGTGTATATATACCACATGTTTTTCTTACTCATTCAGCAACTGAAGGGCATCCATGTTGGTTCCACAGTTTAGCAATTGTGAATTGTGCTGCTAGAAACATTGATGTGGCTGTGTCCCTGTAGTATGCTGTTTTTAAGTCTTTTGGGTATATATAGACTGAGGAGTGGGATGACTGGGTCAAATTGTGGTTCCATTCCCAGTTTTCCAACGATTCTCTATAATGCTTTCATATTGGCTGCATGAGTTTGCAGTCCCACCAGCAATGTATGAGTGTGCTTTTCCCTCACATCCTCTCCAACACTTATTGTTGTTTGTCTTCAGAATAGCTGCCATTCTGACTGGAGTGAGATGATATCTTAGAGGAGTTTTGATTTGCATTTCTCTAATTGCTAGAGATGTTGAACATTTTTTCATATATTTGTTGATTGGTTGTATATCCTCTTCTGAGAAGTGTCTGTTCAGTGCCTTGGCCCATTTATTGATTGGGTTATTTGTATTTTTGGTGTTAAGGTTTTTGAGTTCTTTATATATTCTAGAGATTAGTGCTCTATCTGATGTGCATGTGGTAAAAATTTGCTCCCCAAATGTAGGCTTTCTATTCACCTCACCTCTTTTGCTGAGAAGAAGCTTTTTAGTTTGAATCTATCCCATTTATTGATTCTTGATTTTAATTCTTGAACTGTAGGAGTCTTATTAAGGAAGTCAGAACCAACATGATGGAGATTTGGGCCTACTTTTTCTTCTAATAGACACAGTGACTCTGGTTTAATTCCTAGGTCCTTGATCCACTTTGAGGTGGGTTTTGTGCATGGTGAGAGATGGGGATTTAACTTCATTTTGTCGTGTATGAATATCCAGTTTTCCCAGCACCATTTGTTGGAGAGGCTATCTTTTCTCCAGTGTACATTTTTGATGCCTTTGTCTAATATAAGATAACTAGAGTTATGTGGGTTTTTCTCTGTGTCCTCTATTCTGCACCATTGGTCTATAAGTTTGTTTTGGTGTCAATACCATGCTGTTTTTGTCACTATTGCTCTGTAGTATAGTTTAAGGTTTGGTATAGTGATGCCACCTGCTTCACTCTTCTTACTGAGGATTGCTTTAACTACTCTGGGTCTCTTATTTTTTCCAGATAAATTTCATGACGGCCTTTTCTATTTCGATGAGGAATGTCATTGGGACTTTGATTGGGATTTCGTTAAATCTGTATAGTGCTTTTGGTAATATGGTATTTTTGACAATAATAATTCTGACTATCCAAGAATAAAGTAGCACTTTCCATCTGTAGTTTTTAATTGTAGAGGTCTTTCCCAATTTTTTTAGGCTATTGTAAATGGGGTTGTTTCCTCATTTCCCTATGAGAGGATTTGTTACTGATATACAGAAATCCCTTTGACTTATGGGTGTTGATTTTATGTCCTGCTACTTTGCTGAATTCACTTACTAGTTCTAGAAGTTTTCTGGTGGAATTTTTTGGGTCTTCTAGGTATAGAATCATATCAGTGGCAAATAGTGCTAATATGAGTTCTTCTTTTCCTATCCCTTTCATTTGTCTAATTGCTCTGGCCAGTTTTTCAAGAACTGTGTTAAATAGAAGTGGTAAAAGAGGGCATCCTTGTCTTATTCCAGGTTTTAGAGGGAATTCTTTCAATTTTTCTTCATTTAGAATGATGTTGGCCTGGGGTTTAGCATAGAAAGCTTTTACAATGTTGAGATATGTTCCTGTTATCTCTAGTTTTTCTAGTGTTTTGAACATAAGGGGGTGCTGTATTTTGTCGAATGCTTTTTCTGCATCTATTGAAGTGTTCATATGATTCTTATCTTTAAATCTATTGATATGATGAATTACACTTGATTTCCATATGTTGAGCCAAATTTGCATCCTTGGAATGAACCCCACTGGATCGTGGTGCACCATCTTTTTGATATATTTTTGTATTCAGTTTGCCAGAATTTTATTGAGAATTTTTGCATGTATGCCCATTAGAGATATTTTTCTGAAGCTATCTTTCTTTGATGTGTCTTTGCCTGGTGTTGGAATCAGGGAGATACTGGCCTCATAAAATCAGTTTGGAAGTCTTCCCTCTTTTTCTATTTCATGAAATAATTTGAAGAGTATTGATTTTAGTTCATCATTAAAGGTCTTATAGAACTCAGCTGTGTATCTATCTGGTCTTGGACTTTTCTTGGTTGGAAGGCTTCTGATGGCATCATCTATATAATTGTTTCAAATTGATCTTTTAAAATTGTGTATATCATTCTGATTTGATTTAATCATAAAACTCCAGAAATTTGTCAATGCCTTTGATATTTTCTATATTATTGAGTACAAGTTTTCAAAACAATTTGTAATTATCTTCTGTATTTCTGTAGTGTCTGTTATTTCCTTTTTCATCACATATGTTAGTATTTTGAGTTTTCTCCCTCCTTCTTTTCATCAGCATGGGTAAGTGTGTGTCAATTTTATTTATTTTTGAAAGAATCAACTTTCTGTTTTGTCAAATTTTTCAATTGTTTCTTTTGTTTTAATTTCATTGATTTCAGCTCTGATTTTAATTGTTTCCTGTCTTCTACTGCTTTTGATGATGGTTTGTTCTTCTTTTTCTAGGGCTTTGAGATGTAATGTTAGGTCATTTATTTGTTGACTCTTTCTTCTTTTAAGGAATGAACTACATGCAATGAACTTTCCACTTAGTACTGCCTTAATAGTGTTCCAGAGATTTCAATATGTTGTGTCAGTGGTCTCATTTACCTCTAAGAATTTTTTAACTCTTTCTTGATGTCTTTTTCAACCCATTGTTCAGTAGCATATTGTTTAGTCTCTAGGTATTGGAATAGCTTTTATTTTTTATTTTATTATTAATTTCTAATTTCATTTCATTATCATCTGATAAAATTAAGAGTAGTATCTCTACTTTTTTATATTTTCTAAGAGTTGCTTTGTGGCATAATATATGGTCTGTTTTAGAGAAGGACCCATGAGCTGCTGAGAAGAAACTGCATTTACTCCTTGAAGGATGAAATATTTTATTTATGTCAGTTACGTCTAAGTTGTTGATTGCATTATTGAGTTCTATGATTTCTTTGTTTAGCTTTTGTTTCAAAGATCTATCCAGTGGTGAAAGAGGTGTGTTATGTCACCCAGAATTATTGTGTTGTAGACTATTTGATTCTTGAACTTGGTAAGAGTTTGATGAACATAGATGCTCCATTGTTTCCGGCATATATATTTATAATTGTTATATCTTGTTGGTGTATGGTTCCCTTGAGCAGTATTTAGAGTTGTTCTTATCCCTTTTGATTAAATTTAGCTTGAAGTCTACATTATTTGATATGAGGATGGAAACCCCTGCTTGCTTCTGTGGTCCATGTGAATGGTATAATTTTCCCTACCTTTCACCTGCAGTCATGGATGTCTTCCTATGAGATGAGTCTCTGGGAGGCAGCTTATTATTGGTTTTGGGTTTTGTTTTTTTTTTTTTTTTTTTTTGATCCAATCTGCAGTCTTTGTCTTTTGATTTGTGAGTTTAGGCCATTAATATTCAGGGTTATTACTGATATATGATTTGTATTCCCAGCCATTTTTGTTTGTTTTTGGTATTTAACTAGACTTGGTTTCTCCTTTGATTAGTTTTTATTTTAGTGTAATACCTCCTTCTGCTGATTTTCATTGTTGTTTTTTATTTTCTCTTCAGGGAATATTTTGCTGAGGATGTTCTCTAGTGCAGGCTTTCTAGTTTTAAATTCTTTTAACTTTTGTTTATCATGGAAGGTTTTTATTTCATCATCAAATCTAAAGCTTAATTTTGCTGGATATAAGATTAGTGATTGGCATCCATTTTCTTTTAGATCTTGGTATATGTTGTTTCAGGATCTCCTGACTTTGAGGGTCAGCATTGAAAATCTGCTAAGATATGAATTGGTCTCCCCCTATATGTGATCTGGTTCCTCTCTTTTGCAGCCTTTAAGATTCTATCCTTATTCTGTATGTTGAGCATTTTCATTATAATGTGCCTTGGTGTAGATCTGTTGTAATTTTGTATATTTGGTGTCCTGTAAACCTCTTGTATTTGGTTTTCCAATTCATTTTTCATGCTTGGGAAATTTTCTGATATTATCTCTTTGAAGAGATTATGCATTCCTTTGGTTTGAAACTCTGTGCCTTCTTCTATCCCAATAATTCTTATATTTGTTCTTTTGATGCTATCCCTAATTCTTGGGTATTCTGTTCATGACTCCTTACTATCTTCACTGTGTGGTCAACTTTATTTTTCAGATTTTGTACTTTGTCTTCATTATCTGACATTCTGTCTTCCAAGTGATATAGTCTGTTGGTGATGTTTTTTATTGATACTTTTTATTTGGTTTTTGGTTTATTGTTTTCTTCATTTCAAGGATTTCTGATTTTTTTTTTCAGAATCTCTATCTCTTTCTTGAAGTAATCTTTTGCTATGTGTATTTGCTCCCTTATCTCTTTGTTGGAGTGATCAATTTTCGCCTGTATTTGCTCATTTAGGTCATTCTGTAATTCACAGATCATTTTTATTATGAACTTTCTGAACTCCTTCTTTGACATTTTATCAACTGCACTGTCCATGGGTTGTTATTGTAGTATCCTGGTTTGTTTGGGGGCAGTTTCCACTCTTGTTTTTTCATGTTGTCTATGTGACTTCCTTTCTTGCAAAGTGGATCTGAGATATTACAATTTCTACTCTATAATCTTGTAGTATCTGTGCAGATTATCTGTACCTCACATTGATGTTGGGCTTCTAGACTCTGCTAGTGTCCCATGATGTATGTTACTGCAGCTAAAGGTGGTGGCGACAATAGTGGAAGTAACTTGAGAGAGCAGTGGAGGTGCCACAAGATGGATGCAATGTCTTTCAGAGATGCGGCTGAAAGAGTGGGCTTTACACTGTTTTTGGGATGCCTACTCCTAGGTGCACCTGCTACTAGGCCCTGTCTGTTATCACAAAATAGAGGCTACTACATGGGGAAGGATATGGCAATGGCTGCAGTGACCCAAGATGGAAGTGGGTTAGGCTTGGGCTCCCAGGTGTGGGGGGATGGTGGACCCAGGTCTGCCCTGTGCCTGGACTCCTGCACAGATCGTTGGAGGTGGATCTGGGCTGAGCATGAGCTCTGGCAGGTATCTGCTCATGGAACAATGGACCCGGACCTATCCTGGCCTCTATATATTCATCATTTTTAATATATACTTTGCAAGAATATCTTCTTTTATTGGACTGCTATTGGTAATACATGACTTATTTCCATTTTTCTATCTATAGGTTTATAAATTTTATATATTTTTGAGGATAAACTTTAGACTTTATTTTTATTTTTTTAAAATTTTGTTGTTGATGAAACTTTATTTATTTGTAAAATAAATAGAACCCAGTGCCTCACACATGCTAGGCAAGCACTGCACCACTGAGCCACAAGCCCAGCCCTAGACTTTAATTTCTTTACTGAATTTTGTTTTCAATTAAATTGATTACACCTCTTAAATACTTTTTTTTACTTCTTTGACTTCAAATGATATTTATTTGTTTTATAGTTTCTTTATATATTGCTTACATCTTTGATTTAAGATGTATGCATTTTGACTTGTAAGTTTCTTTTAAGAACTGGAGTCATTTATTTTAAAAGGCTAATATAACCTTAGAACCAGGGGACATTATGAGAATTTTTCTGTTGTAAAGAACATCTCTTATATTTGATATTATAATGAAGGTTTTATCCAGTATAAGAATAAGAAAAAAATACTTAAGTAGCGAATATGTAGAAAGTAATACAATTGTATTACTTGTAGACAAAATGGTTGTACATACATAGGATTAGTAAAAGAATCTAGCTATAAATTATACAATACTTTTAATAAGGTAATTGGGCACAGGACCAATATACAAAAATCAATTAAATTTCAATATACTATACATTGGAGAACATATAGCCTCTTCAACAAATAGTGCTGGGAAAACTGGGAATCCATATATAGCAAAATGGATTTTTTACCTCTCACCCTGCAAAAAAACTCAATTTAAACTGGATCAAGGACCTAGGAATTAGACCAAAACCCCTGTTCCTACTAGAAGAAAAAGTAGGCCCAAATCTCCATCATGTTGGCTTAGGAACCAACTTCCTCAAGAAGACTCCTAAAGCAAGAGAAGTAAAATCAAGAATCAATAAGTGGGATTGTATCAAACTAAAAACTTCTTCACAGCAACAGAAACAATTAAAAACCTGAAGAGAGAGCCTACAGAATGAGAGAAAACATTTGCTACCTGCACCTCAGATACAGCATTAGTCTCCAGGATATATAAAGAAATCAAAAAACTTAACACCCAAAAACCACATAACCCAAACAATAAATGGGCAAAGGAACTGAACAGAAGAAGAAATATGATTGATAAATAAATACATAAAAAAGTATTCAACATCTCTAGCAATTAGAGAAATGCAAAGTCAAACACACAGAGATTGCATCTCACTCCAGTCAGAATGGCAATTATAAAGAATACAAGTAACCATAAATGTTGGGGAGGATGTGGGGGAAAAGGTACACTCATACATTGCTAGTAGGACTGCAAATTGGTACAAACACTCTGGAAAGCAGTATGGAGATTCCTCAGAAATCTTTTGACCCAGTTATCCCACTCCTCAGCATATATCCAAAGGACTTAAAATCAGCATACTATAGTGATGTGGCCACATCAATGTTCATAGCAGCTCAATTCACAATAGCTAAACATATGAAATCAAGCTAGTTATCATTCAACAAATTAATGGATAAAGAAAATGTGGTACATATACAGAATGGAATATTACTCAGCCATAAAGAAGAATAAAATTATGGCATTTGCCAGTAAATGGATGGAACTGGAGAATATCATGCTACGCTAAGTAAGCAAATCCCAAAATATCAAGGGCTGAATGTTCTCTGTGATATGTGGACACTAATACACACGAAGGTCAGATAGGAAGCGAAGAATAGAAGTTCATTAGATTAGACAAAGGGGAATGAAAGGAGAGGGGATGGGAATAAGAAAGACAGTAAAATGAATTTGACATAACTTTCTTATGTTTATATATGAATACATGACCAGTGTAACTCCACCTCATGTACAACCACAAGAATGGAAAGTTATAATTCACATATGTATAATACATCAAAATACATTCTACTAACATGTATAACTAAAAATAAAAAATTTTAAATGGAAAAAATTTTCAATATTCTAATAACAAAAATTTATTAATATAAGTTATTTAGAAAAAATCTATAAGGAAAGCTATATGAGGTTTTTTAAAAGGTAGAAAACTTCCTAATGAGAAATAGAACTCAATAAATATTACCTATACCACATTCACAAGTTAGAAGACTCAAAAAGGAAGAGCATTAATTCTACACTCAATAAATTAGTATTAGTATAAAAACAATATCAATAAAAGGAGTTGTTGAAACTGATAATGATTTTCAAACAATTTTTTGAAGAATGAGAACAAAATGGGAGTAGTTATGTTCGTAAATATCAAGGCTTATTATAAATTTAAATAATTAAAATGTTATATATTGGTGTTATGATACAACATTAATCAGTAGAACACATGAGAGAAATCAGAGGGAAAACCACATGTCCAGTCACCTGACTCATCATTGCAATGCAAACCATGCAAAAGAGAGAATCCTCTTTTTTAGTAAATAGTGTTGGATCAATTGAATATCCACAGAGATTTTTTGAAAGAACTTTTACCTCATAATTTATGCTATGCACAAAAATATTTCCCAGTGGATCAGACAAAAATGTAAAGCATAAAATAATAAAGACTCAAAAGATAATATGCGAGTATCTTTATGAATTTGGGAAATGCCAAAAAAATATGAGATACAGAAAACACTAACTAAAATAGACAAGATTGGTAAATTCTTCATTTCATATAATAACTTCTATTATAGGTATTGCCACCAGTGAAAGCACAAGTTATAGAATATGTTGACAATAATATAGCCTACAATAAGGTGTCCTTCAAATTAACGAGAGAAAAACAGAAAACTTAATTTAAAAAAGACAAGAGTCTATTCACCAAATGGTGATAAGTGCATGAAAGTATGCTCAGTATCACTAGTGACCTGGACAATGCAAATCAAAACTACATTGAGATATCACTAAATGCCTAATTTAGTGACTACAATTCAACAACAACAACACAGGCAAAACCAAATGTATATGAAAATGCAGGACAACAGAAAATGCTTATGAGTTTAAGAGACCTTAATCACTTAGGAAATCTATTTAGTAGTGGTTGTACACATATGACCCTCTGGCCTGGCAATTTCTCCTATGTAACAATGGAAAAGCACACATATATACAGCAGAAGACATATGCAACAATGTTCCTAGTTACATTATCCAACAGTAAAACATGAGAAAAAATCCAAAAATTAAAAATAATAAAATGGATACAATGTGCTAGATTTGTACAATGGAATACTAGTAATAATGAAAAACAAAAAAAATTACTACTATGTGCAACGGGGATTAACATCACAGACATGATGTTTAACTAGAATTTGACATGGAACTTGATTCTCGGCTGCTGCTGTGAGGTCTGTGTAAGCTGTAGGTCTCTACAGCTGAAAAAGCCCTGTTTAGGGTTAGCAGCTAATCACAGCAGGAGATGCCTGGTGGTGTGCACTCTGAGGATCGCAGCCAGCAAAGCTGGAGTCTTCTCCACTACTATTACATGGCCTGTTGCATCTCTTAATGGTGGGGCTAGCAGCTCACTGTCAATTTCTTTCTGAGTTCTTGGCTTGCAAATCTGAAGAATGAAATCCACAGACAATAATGGAAGGCAAGAATGAAAGGAGTAGGATTTATTTAGGTGAGAAGAAAAGTGATGGAATTCTTCCAAGGTTAGAGGAGAACTGATTCAAGTTACCATCTAGGTGTGATAGTATAGGGGTTAATATAGTTACCAGGTATTGGAAAAGTACCAAAGCTATTAGTCAAAAATCTATTTTAAATGGGTATTGAAAAAGAACCAAGCTATTGGTTAAAATCTATGTTAAACAGATATTGGGAAAGTATCAAAGCTATTGGCTCAGCCTGTGACTTTGTAATTGGCTGTGCCCTTTTAGCCCTATAGTTTGAACTTCCCTGTAACCTCCATCCAGGTCTACCTCCACTGCCATTTTCCTGTCACTCTGGGACAAAGGTTTAGATGGAATGTTGGAAATGTTTCTACAAATTATTTTCATGGAGCAGTCTTTACATTTGAAAAATAAAATGTTAACTTTAACCCATTAACTATCCTATCTCATTCAATGTTAAATCACAGAGAAGGCAAGTGTTTGTTATATTCAATTCTACTTCTGTGAAGTCCTAAAACAGGTAAAACTAATGAATATTGTGACAGAAGTCAAAAGACTGGTTACATTTAAAAATAAAGAGTGTATGGATCCATGGGAGAGGTTTTTGTGTATTGGTAAATTTGATCTGGGTAGTGGCTAATAAGTATGCACATAAGTAAAGTTTAGTGAGCTGTATGTATTAAACATGTATAGTATGCATGAGAAGCTACACTATTAAACAAATATATGGATAAATTCTTTTAACTAAAGAGAAAATTCAGGACCTATTATTTTATAAAGGCCTCCTCTGTCTAATCCCAGCTGATTATAGGGTCATTTCAATCATATGTCTTATATTGTTTTTCATAAGTTTCCACAAGAAAGAAAATGAGTACCTCCAATCTAGATTGAAAATCATGATGGGACAGGGAGGAACACTGGATGTATTCCTTAAAGGAGAAAACCATTGAATCTGTAAGTGGAGCTACTTACAGAGAGGGATGTCTCTCACATTCCATTACAAGATCCTTAATGGTAGTGACAGGAAATTAATCACCATGCATGGATGCGGTATAACACAGCTAATGCATGTTTGAGGTTTACTTTGTGCTACACGTATGATGCTCTATGTATGGCATCAATTACTTCTCACAACAATCTGTGGGGCAGATACAATTTTGCCACCATTTATAAGTACAGAGAAGTGCACAAAAATAATGTAACATGGGGCTGGGGATATAGCTCAGTTGGTAGAATGCTGAGTTCAATCCTTAACACCACTAAGTAAGTAAGTAAGTAAATAAATAAATAAATAAAAAGGGCTGGGAATATAGTTCAGTGGGAAAGCACCTCTGGGTTTAATCGCTGCTACACCACCCCACCAAAAAATCTAAAAAAAAAAAAAAGAAAAAAAAGAAAGAAAGAAATGATAGAACATGCCAAGTCACTCAGTTTGTAAGTGGTAGAGTTCAGATGCAAGCCCAAATCAGTATGAATCTCAAGACAATATTGTACAGACTTCCAGGAATGCAGGTGGGCATATGATTTGAGAGTCTTCTCTTTATGTCCATTGTAGAATGAAAAAAAAATTCATTTGTTAAGTTTAAACTCTGGAATTCTTATTCACTAGACAATATGATTCTTGAAGCGTCTATAATACTTTATTCATCTGTGAGTACCCATTGTCTAGAACACTTCCTGGCACACAATAGATGTTAGGCTTAATAAATATTTGTTTAATGAGGTAACTTAAACTGAATTTACATTGTTGAAAAATTAATACAGAATCTATCCAGGCCTTTATAGTTGTTTGTAACTGACCTTAAAAGTTCTCTCAGAGAAGGCATCACAAGATGATAAGAATATTCATCAAAGAATTCTGATTCAAATTGTAGAACTCAGAGCATAAATGAACAGTTTGTTCACAAAAAGCAAAAAAAAAGTGTTCTAGTGATTGTTTGAGAAAGTAATTTAAACTATTTTTATAGAGCCTGTGGAATAAAAGCAACCTTTAGGGTGTGTGAATAAATTTCCTCCATTTCTTGACCACATTTTCCACTTTCTCAGTGGAGTGATGACTTCTTAGTGCACTGTGTTTGTGTTTCCTGGACACTCTCTCATGTTCTGAAGATAAGCTGTCAACACAATCCAGGAGAGTCTTCTGGAAGGGAATACTACAACTGCCATGATACACATGCCCTAAAAATGTTCCTTTCTCCATCAACTTTGTCCTGGAAGAGGAACCAATTTTCCTAACACTAGGAATGCATAGGATCTACAGAAATGTCTGGATGAGGAGGTGAGCACATCATTCCAGGAATATTTTGGTCTTTGGTTTGGCAAAACATCCCCACTGGAGGTGGTAACAGCTGTACCACAATTTATGGGAGTGGCTTGAGGTCTGGCTGCTGCTTTTATTTTTTCCCTTCTAGAAACTTGTTTCCTTTGAGTCATTTTTTGATTGTGATGGATTTATTTTATTTTGTTTATTCATTTCAAAGAACTCAAGCAACTTTTTTCAAGAGTCATGGAAACAAAGATTCATAGTTCTGATGAAAAAGAGTGTTCAACATCTGTCAGAGCCTATGTTCCAGCATTTTTAATGGCATATATTTGGCATTCTAAATAAATAAAAAGTTATTTGATGTCCAAGATCACACCTTGAAATTTCTTTGAATTATCAGTGTTCACTCTTAGTATATGAGCCACTCATAAGTAAAATTAAAATGTACAGAAAGATACAAATTACTGTCAGTCTTATTGGTGTTATCTATTTATCTATTTATTTATTTATTTATGATAACAACACATAGAGTAAGATTTAGCCTCTTAAATTCTTAAGTGCACAATCCAGCACAGATGCTCTTCAATTTACAATTGGGTCAGATCCTAATTAAACTCATGGCAAGTTGTAAATGCATTTGATAGACCTAGTTGATAGACCATCACATATTATTTGCATAGTACATTGAAGAATATCAGCTGCTTCCCCTTCCAATTGCATATGGCTTGCTGTTGTTGTCCAGCATCATGAGAATATTCTATCACATATCACCAACCTGGGAAAAAATCCAAATTCAAAATTCCAACTGAATGCTTTTGTACCATATTAAAGTTGAAAAATACTTAAGTTAAACTGTTGTAAGTTGGAATCCATCTGTGTGGTTAACTACAGGCATTGTGTTTCACAGCAGGTCTCTGGAATATATACATCTTGCATAACTGAAACTTTATACCCATTGAGCAGCAATTCCTCATTTCCTTTTTCCCTTAGTTCCTGGCAACCACCACTCTACTCTTTGTATTTATGATATTGATTATTTTACGTATCTCATGTATGTAGAACTGAGTGGTACTCATCCTTCTGTGACTGGCTTATTTCACTCAGCATAATGAAACCTGCATTACTTATTTAACATTAGGCTGTTTCAAGAAGGGGAAAATATAAATCAAATAAATGATTATGTTATAATATTAGCATATTTAGAGCATAATTTCAGTGACATTTGAGAATGTCCTTGTCTCTGGCAGCCACCATGATTTGTTTTGTCTAACTCTTGAGCTATAGAGTTATTAAGGAAAAGGCATTTTTTTTCCAATAATATTTGTAAATTAAGGACACTGAATATTTTTTTCTGAAATTCTATATAAAGATTCAAAATATTTTTATGTAGGTAGATTTACTCATTAATAACAATTTAGAAGACAAATTCAAAGAGAGAACTCTCTCTTCTCTTTTATGAAAAATGCAGGTTTAACATGAGAAAAGGACTAGAAAAAATATAGGCAACAACTCTCTCCCCATGATGAAAATTAGGTCAAGTTTGCTTTTGGCAAATTTTCATTTTCCCTTTGAGTCCCTTAGTAGCAGTTTAAGAATTTTTGTTGGTAAGCAGTAGAAAAGACCCTAACTTAAATAAAAAAAGAATTAATTGGGATATAAACACATAGGATAACATGGAAGTAATATAAGAAACCCCCATGAGAAGGATATGAAAACCCCCCAACAAGCTTGGTGGTGACAGGGAAGTGAAAGTGATGTATATATCAGAAACTATGATGGAGAGTTGGCTGTGGAATTGTTCACTGAAGGGGATGTGGCAGCTCTAACTCTTCACCCGCATTTGATTCTGGAAAAGAGATTTCATTGGCCTAGATTGGGTCACAGGCCACCCATTGGCTTGGGGAAGGCAGAAAATCTTGATTGACATACTGAATCATTCAGCTATTACAGTATAGCAAACCACACCAAAATTCAGTGCCTTAAAATTACACACATGTGTTTCCTATTTGTAAATAGGCTTGGAGTCAGCTGATACAGACTGGGCCCAGTGGTATGGCTCTGTTTAAAGATGTGGGTCATGTGGGAAAGGTATGTTCCATATACATTCATTTTGTGTCCCAAATGGAAGGGCAGCAACTCCATGAGAAAAAATCTTCCCATAGCAAAATGCTGTTCAATATACTTGTCTAATACCTAGATTCTATAGTTAATAAGTTAATTATATTTGACATATATGGCATTAATCTTCATAAATGTGTTCTTTAGACACATCTGATTAAATTGCAAAGTTAAAATGCTAGGGACTGGGGTTGTGGCTCAGTGGTAGATGCTCACCTAGCATGTGCAAGGTCCTGGGATCAATCCTCAGCACCTCATAAAAATAAGTAGATAAAATAAAGGTATTGTTAGCAGCACAATTCACAGTAGCTAAACTGTGGAGCCAACCTAGATGCCCTTCAGTGGATGAATGGATAAAAAAAGTGGCATATATACACAATGGAATTTTGCTCATCAATAAAAGAGAATAAAATCATGGCATTTGCAGGTAAATGGATGGTGTTGGAGAAGAAAAAAAATACATGGGGGCAGATTTGAAGCTTTCATTTGCATGGCATCTACTAATACTCCATTGGCAAAGAAAGTCATGTGACCAAGCTCCAATGGTGAGCAAGAGCACTCAGCTTTTTGTGAGAATGATGGCATAATTAACTGGCAAAGAGAATAGACACAGGAATGAATGAAGAAAGGGGACCAGTAATAAATTTGGGGCAATTACACAAGAATCAAAGAGATATTAACCCCAAATACAATTGTAATATTTTTGTCAAATATAGGATATTTGACACAAAAATGAATTAAGACCTAGAAATACCCAAGTCCTGAAAGGCTTGTTCCCAATTTGTTCTTATAAACCAACTTTGGGTGATTCCTCCCTGGGCACTTTCACAAACCAGTAAGCTTTCTAGAGCCAACAACATGATCTTTGTGGCAGGGATGTGAAAAGTACCTTAAGGTATAAGCAGTACAAGTCAGATCACAGTTATATAATGTGCCTACTTTTAGGAGGAGCTCTGAAAGTGATTGTAATTTCAGTACATTAGGACAGAAAAATCATATAGGATTGTACTGGTTATTATTGTACTAGAACCCCTGAACATCTATGCAGCTCATAAATTAGTCCAAAACAAGTCCAGCTCTTCCATCTTTTTCTGCTGCCCAGTTTAACACTAGCCACTTATAAAGCATTATCCTAATGTATAGTGTAGTTGTTCCTATTCTACAGGTTCCCTTGTCTGGGAATACTGATGGAGCTTGAAGGACATAGTACTTTAACAAGTCAAAATATCTCCAAATGTTAGTCTAGGCTGTGGGTACTTTAACAAGTCAAAGGGTCTGCTAATGCAAAACTAGGCTGTAGAGAATATCAAATCATATTTGTAGTTCTACTCCTGAGAATTCTCCTGAGAATTCTAATAAGTGTGCTTCACTGAAGTTCTAATTTCTATTTTTCTTTTGAAACTCCAAAGCCATCCAAGTGATTCCAAGATTCCAAAAGTATCCAGATTTAGAATTTGCCTAGTCCAGAATTTTAAATATAAAAAATATAGATACTTTAAGTTGATGATGATATGACTTTCTTTCTACTGCCTCACAGGTGGTTCTTGGGTCAGAACTTGAACTAGTACCTGATCTGTGGTCTCCTGGTCCCTTGCTCATTGCTCAATACTCCATCATCTCCTTTGTGTAAATGTTCAGAAGATATGGTGCAGATCTGCATTTCTGGAGACTCAATACCATCCCTTCCCCATTCTCAGGCACTTCCATTTCCTTCAACCTGAAGTACAAATGGATTCAGATATATTTGCATATCTATATTGACCTAATTGCTCATGGGTTCACTTTGTGGATGAGTCTTCAGTTACTAGAAAAGTGAGCTAAGGCCATTTTTAAATGAAACTTCTGACTTCTTTTATCCTGTAGGCACAAAGATCCAAGCCAAGGTCAATGTGATAAGGGAGACAGCAGAAGGTCCATGGAAAAATCCTGTAGCAAAATCATCAACCCGCAATGGAATGTGAATTGCAAGCCAAGAACTATTTGTAAAAAAAAAAAGTAGAGGAAAGAAGGACATGGGATGTGAGCACAAGGTGAGAATGCAGAAGGCTCAAACTGGTCCAGGCAGCCCACCTCTCAGCAGGTCATCACACACAGGTTGGCATACAGGATAAGATAGGGCAAGAGGCAGCCCCTCAAAAGGAAGAATGATGATCTCCAGGAAGGGAAGATATGCTTAAAATTAAACACAAGGGAGGAAAAGGGTGTTTACAGTTTTCTGAGATGAGATTCGAGGCTGAAGTCATACTTTGGCAGCCAAACCAAAGAAATTTAGTTTCCCTCAGAAAGATTTATGTCTCCTAGGGTTGAGAAATATGTCTGACTGCCAATATTTCATAAAGCAACATAGAAAAAAATACTACCTACTTTAGTGTTTGGCTTGGGAGTTTTCACCTTTGTTTGGCAAGATATTTCTCATTTTGATAGAGGGAGTGAGAACCATTCTTGTCAGTTTCCTATGAAGATCTCAAAACTCATTGCTTATTTTATCTTGTTCCTAATACAGAAATATTTTAAATAGTAAAAATGAATTGACGGAATCTGTAAAACTCATAACCTTTCTGTTCCAAAGTCCTTTGAGATAACCCTAACATCAAAAAGAACTAAAAGAAATGTAACCAAACCCTCTGGGGATTTCATATAGTAGTTGAAAACAACAGAACTCAAGGCAACTCTGCCATTTGTTCTCGCACGACCTTGCAAAGTGACTCAACATCACTGGGCCACGGATTCCTTATCTGTGAAGTGGAGTTAATAAAGGAATCTACTTCATAGGGTTACAGAGAGGATTAAATGACTTGAGCTTTTAGAACAATGTTTGGAATTCCAAAAGACTAATTGTTATTATTACATATTGTGGAATATCTGAGATATCCCAGTTTCAAATATTCTCTATTGCTATAGTCATATTGTCATGGAAGTATCTTAGAGAGATCAATATACTACATTTTTAGATTATCTTTTCCACTTGGAAGTGGCAGAAAATTCCTTTATGATGTTACATGTCTTTAGTTAGGGCTCAGAAAACATGTTCATGTCCAAAAAAAAAAGACAGTGTTATTTAAACAATGCAGAGGAAAATTTCCTCCAATTTCTTGTACCACAAACAATATCAGTCCCACTTTTGTGACTGCTTTAAATTATCATAAACCCTTTGAATACATCTATTCAATTTCACATTTCTGTTTTTACACCATAGGGCCACTTTCCTCTGGTATAGTTGTCTGCATACACTAGCTTTAATTTCCCCCACAGATGTCCACACCTTATTGCTGTTTTCCTCCTGCCTTTATCTCCTTGCCTCTCCCTCTTCTTTTTTTTTCTTATTTATTTTCCACGAGTCCTCTCTCCTTTTCTTACTCTTAAGTCTGTGGGTTACAACTTGTCCTCCACAGTGTTATTCTCTTCTAAGTTCGCCAGTATTAAGCTATATCAGGCACCATCCAGACAGTTGCTAATTGCTCTGCTTTGCCTTGTCTTTAATTGTCCTTCCATGCCCTCAATGCCTGTGTCATCCAACTCTTCTGCTATGCTCCACCTCTAGTTCTTGCTCAACTGCCTTCACTATTACACAGATAAATAATGTAGTTGACAGATGGAGTTTGGCCTTGGGGTAACCAATCTAGGACAGCAACCAGGCTGTCCTCCTGGTTCTTGTATTTGCCATCTGAGTGACCTTGGGCAAGGCCCTTGACCCAGCTACACATTAGTTCCAACACATGTGCACCTTATGTTCTGATAATCATGGAGGAGTTACCAGGCTCAAATGAGGCAGTCTAAGTATGTTTAACTTCTGTGTATTCCTGTTTAATTAATATCACTATTGCCCCATCCTTCCTGGCAGTCCAGATATCCTACTCACTTTCAACCAAAAGGAGTGGTAGTTTCTACATTTAACCCTGTTACCATTCGTATTGTAAATGACATTATTCACCACTGACCCAATTCAACGCTCACCTCTTCTTTCTTCCATACATACTGTTTTCATCAGTATTTTCAAAACACCCAGAGTTGGCCACATATGACAGGCTATTTCTCATCCTATGACTTCTCCTGTGCTGTTATTGCTGCCTTCTATCTATCTGATGAACATTTATTTCATCCTAGCTCAGATTTCCTTTCCTATTTGAAATCTCTGTGGGTGGCATATGTCTATTTCTGTGCATTTAGTTTTCCTTCAAAATTATTTGTATTCATATATAGCACTTCTCCTAGACTTTGAGCTTCTTAAAGGAGGCCTTGATAAGTTAATGTCATAGAACTATACCTAGCACATTCATTATATGCCTCAGAAGCATTTGTTGAATTGAGCTGCAAACTCAAGCTATCTTTTTCTGATCATGTGAATGAAGACTACACTAGTTTTGGATTTCTACAACTTAGAATCAAGCTCTGGCCAGCTGTAGATTTGAGCTGTCTAATTTGACCATGCTATTTAACCTCTCTAATGTACCCAGTTTACTGTGCGTAAATGGGGACCATGACATCTCCTAACACTGAATGCTCACAACTTACCAGAACTGTGTATTTGCTCATTTACCTTTTCTCATTTAGGTAATGTATCTATTATGATTCCCATTTTACAAATAAGAAATTCAAGGATAGAGAACTAATCCTTGCTTCTATTCTCATTGTTCTTTGGTACACTCTTGTTGGACTATTAAGGGTTATATTTTAAGGTAATCAAACGTATAATATCAGGCCCTTTGTGAAAAAAGAGTACTCACTGATTTAAGTGCATCTAGAAAAAAATAATCTAGTTTAAAAACCCCATGTCCTATAAACCCCTCACAATCTGGCCCCTAATTACCTCCTGGACTCCATCATACATCATCCACGTTTTTTACGGCATTCAGGGACATTGACTGAATTAATTTTACTAGACCTAGAAATCCTTTTCCCACAGGGCATTTCCATGTGCTGTTCCTTCTGCAGGGAGCACTCTTCCAGCAGATCTTTACATGTCTGGCTGCTTCTTCTCATCCAAGTCTTAATTCAAATGTCACCTCTTTAGAATAGTTATTTTTCTAAAACCCAATCCCATCAGCCTGGCTCCACTACTTTCTGTTTTATTATCCTATTTTATTTTCCTGAGCACACTCATTACAACCTATAGGTGTTGCTAACCTATGCTGACTTTAATTCTTTCTGATAAATTCCAAAGAGTTAGATCATATAATAGCTCTATTATTATATTACCTGCCCTCTGTATTCTCAGGGAGGATCCAACATATATTCATTAAAGAAATGGACTGTACAAAGTCAACTCAACCAGGAGGGTTAGCACTGTACTTTGAATATGGGACCACCTATCAAGGCCATGTCCTTTCCCTATCTCAGCCATACAGTTACTGAGATAAAACAGAATCTAATAGGGAGGCACAGTTTGTAAAGTCCAAGAGTTATGCCAATATGAAATTGCAGAGTTTTGCCACCCTGTCCTTTACTATCCTCTGCTGGATGCCACCATACATCCAGGCTGCTATTCTCAGGAGGCAGTAAGTTGTTACCAACGTTAAGAAAGAAAGGCTTTTGCTACAATCAATCTTTCTGCTGGCACTTCTTTAAAACTTACTGATGACATCCATGAGAAAAACTCTTCAGCGACACTAAGGGAAAATCTCCCATTCCTTCTTCATTGGCAAATTAAACACATTCTAGTTCAATATAAAATTTAGACCTCTGTTCAAGCCCCAATTATACCTACACAGGTCTTAGAGTGGCAAAACCCAAATTAGAGTGAGAAGAAACTGTAAGGAGGCTTAAATCTTAAGGTCGTCTCTTCCACTATAGGTCAGAAAGAAAATTGAGGCATATAGGTTAGTTCACCTGAAATCAACAAGCTAATCACACAGCTAGTTAATGACAAAGCCAGACTGAAAACTCAGGGCTTCTTTCCTAAAATGTGTTAAATTTACTTTAAAAAGAAAAATTTTTGATAAAATATCTTTATATAAATTTCCAATGGTGATTATGGGGAAATTAAAATATATATGTTTACATCCAACCAAAAGTAAATGTTTATTCTATGGTGTGCAAATATAGTAGCAATCCAAATACATTATTTTTATATTTGTAAAATTCCCCAAATTTCATAGGCAAATAGTTTGCTTCAATATGAGTAGCATATGTTTAGACCTTTTCACTAGATTCCTTTGAACTCCTTTTTTAAGATAATTTTTAAATATCTTTATTTTGTTTATTTATTTTTATGTGGTGCTGTGGATCAAACCCAGTGCCTCACACATGTGAGGCAAGCGCTGCACCGCTGAGCCACAACCCCTTCCCTGATTTGAACTCTTAAGTTATAACCATCATCATTTGAGGAATTTCTAAGATCAGAAATCTCTAAAACAATTAGCTTGATTTAGTCATTTAAGATGTGTTGGTACATCAAAACATTAATGTAGATAATAATATATACCAGTTTTATTGTCATGGAAAATAAATTTTAAAAGTCTCTAGAACAACCCAATACTAAGATATTGGAATAATTATACTGCATTCCAAGAAAAATATACAGTACTTTTTTTTCAATCTATTAATTACAAAAGTTAATATGTATTTTTAAGTTATATTTTGGGAAATTGGCTGCATGCAGCTTCATCATGCATTGAGCCTCTGAGCTCTGCCTTGCTGGTGTCTTGTGTGTGAGGATGAAAACTGAAATGAAGATGAGATATGGTCAAAGCACAATCTTACTCTTTACAGATACAATTGTTTCAGAAACTAGATGACAGAATTTGAAAACAAGATTTGTAATGTTTTACTTATCTGAATGTCTAAATAATTTACTTTTTCTTTAAAATCATTTTTCTTTTGTTTAAAGAAAACAAATTCTTGTTCATACAGAAAATATGATGAATGGTGGAGATTGAAAAGGAGGAAGACACAATTCCTTGACCTTTTGTTAGTTTGTGCATATTAATTATACAGAATGGTATATATATTCATACATGCCAACAACATAGCTTGATCAAAGTCCTTTCCCATCACTCCCCTTTCCCTTTCCTCCCTGCTCTCCTGACACCCTTTTCTCTACACTGTTTCCCTTTTACACTTTTGTCACCAGAACTCCTCTTTTTTCCCTTTCTTTAGCCTACACACACAAAAGAAAACAAGTAATACCTGTCTTTCTGAATCTGTATTATTTCACTTAACATGTTTTTTCCCCTCTTCTATCCATTTTTTCTGCAAATGACATACTTTTGTTTTTCTTTATGCCTGAATAAATCTCCATTGTGTCTTTATAACACATTTTTCTTTATTCATTCATCTGTCAATGGACACCTAGACTGATTTCATAACTTGGTTATTATAAATTGTGTTACAATAAACAGGAATATGCAGGTGTTGCTAACCTATGCTGACTTTAATTCTTTCTGATAAATTCCAAAGAGTTGGATCATATAATAGCTCAATTTTTAGTGTGTGGAGGAAATGTCATACTGTGGTTATACTAATTTATATTCCTACCTATATATTCTATAAATTTATAAACCTATCTAAATTTTTCTCTGCTCCTTGCTAGGATTTATTGTTATTTATGATCCTGATAATTTGATTCCTTTAGATGTTCTTCCAAGCTGTTTCTTCTGGCACAGGTATATGTACCTATTAGCCTATGCTCACTCACTGTACTTTCTACAAGTAGTCAGAGGAAATGTTGAATTTTGAACTTCCTCAAACTCGTATTTTAAAAAATAAAAACTTTTAAACTTCTCCCTATCATTTTTAGTCAATGGGCCCGTTGCTTCCCTTATAGGAAGCAGACTATTATATTTGAATCATAGATCATTACTATTAGTAACACATAATGCCATTTGGAACTTGCATTCAAGAAAGTTTCCATGTTAACATTGTCTACTTGAATTTTTCCAGAGAACATTTGTCATTCCATTCAACAGAAGGCCTATGGGTCATCATTTAACCAAAACTACTGCAGTGATTGCTATTTCTATGGAAAATTATAAAGCTACCGCAGTAACAAAGCCAAAATTGCCAAGTCTAAGTAGGTACTGGTTTTGTTAAAGTATTGGGTATGAATGAATTACTATATCATTAAATTTGGAGTAAATTGAAGAAAAGGAATCATTCTTTAGTGAGAATCACATTTCTTAATTTTCACTTCCTCTATTTCATTTTCACAAAAACATATAATGAAAATTCATAAAAAACACATACAGAGAACACCTAATTTGGATTCCTGCATTCTAAAGAAATTTTCTTCTGGTGTTGAGGTTTCTAATACACATTTTTGTAATATTCAAGAGGCAAAAAAAATTGAAACACATTAAATAGAATTTTTATGCCTCATCATGATTTCATGTATACCAGCCCATTCCATGAAAAAAAATATCAAGATGATAATTTCTGAAATATTCAACACAAATATGTGAACAAAGACTTACAGAGAGGTAAGCTTTCATGGAAATAACAGTTTTTCTGGAAAAAAAGGACTCTTTTGAGTTTGAAACTCTATAAATTATACTTTGATTTATGTAATTCCATGTGCTTCTTTGTCTCTAATAGACATAAGGTGTAATGTGTTTCTAACTATAGAGATGGAAGCTCAGAGATTAATTGGATATGCATATCAGAGGAAGTAAACAGTTCCTTAATGGCAATAGAGTTTGGTCATACTCTGCAAGTATGGTGAGTAGTATGCAGTACTGTGTTAACAAAGACAGTTTTAGCCTATGGATTTATTTTCTTTTCTACTGACTTTTTTTTTTTATAAAAGTGAACTCAACTTTTAAATTAGAAAGTTATTTTCTCAAATACTGATATAAAAAAGGGTGCAAATTGGTGCCCTCTAGGAAAGAGTGTAGCCCACATTTATGTTAATTAAATGTTTGGTGATATATGATAGAAACTAGATTTTGTCACAGCAAAATACATTTTCTGTTTGTAAATAAAACATGAAAGATTCTGCTGCTACCTCACATTGGCAATGAAATGGAAGTTTTAAATTTGTGGCCTCTCTTTATGAATGGTGAAAGACAACATGAATGGGTAGATTTTGGAGGCGCTAACCCACTCTTACATGATCTGAGTGTGTTGACAGAGCCTCACTAACTCACTTGCCTAAGACCAGCAATCAACAAGACTTCCTGTGGAGCGTGTTTAACCACCAGAAGAAAGGATTTGTTTCTGGCAGGGAAGCATCCTAAAAAATTTCTTGTCCAAGTTTAAATATAGTTCTTTACTACTTAAGGCCATGCTGCTAAAATTTGGTCCTTCTGAATTTCCTTAGAGCAGTAAGGAAACTGTCTCTATCATATTGAGAATGGGAATACTTTTATTTGAACTGCAGACTCAAAGCTGGATAAATAGACTCAACCTTATCCAAGTCTTGGGCAGCAAGAGAATCAAGGTGATCAGAGGATAGGGACCCTCAGTTCAGCTAAATTGAAGATGTATTTGTCAGGAACATTATTCACTCAAACCAGAGGTTAAATACAGGGCGAACAGCAAAATCAGGGTAAAGAAGCAAGAACTATGGCATTAAACAAAGGACTAAACACTTAAAATCAGCACAGAAGAAAAAGAAAGATGGAAGCACTGTTATACAGTGGGTAAGAGTCAAACAGAACTGAATTCAAACCCCAGGACTGCTTCTCTTTGGCTGTGAGACATTGGACAATTGTGGTTATATTATTTGCTTAATTACTAGCTTCTCTTCTGGGTCACCCCTTCAGAACTTTTCCATGGAAGGTGTTCCAGCCACACTCATTGATTTCAGGTTTGGTCATGTGACTTTCTCAGACAGAAGAATGTGAGCAGGCATAATAAAAATCACATCCAAAAAGAGAATTTAATATTTATTGCACAATTGTTTTCATTATTCTTTTCTCTCTGCAGTGAGAAGGGATGTTTTAAATGAGTCAGGCACCTTCGGCCTGAATCTTAGGATAAAGAGGACTTGTAAGGGAAACCACAGCCAAAACACAGACCTGTGGCTAATATTTATCCCAAGCTGTTTACTATTAAATTGGGGATTATTACAACCAGCTTAATCTGCCCCAAAGTGACTAATGTAGAAAAAAGTTATATAAAACTCTCGATGCACTCAAGTTCCTCATCAGTAAAATCAGGAGAGAGTTCTTATGAGGAGAATATGGGGTATTTGGACATTTGGTGTCTTCTCAGCAGCATCCCACAGGTACCAGTCATTCCTATTATCCCAGGGACCCACACTGGGAATCCTTGGAACAAAGGATCAGGAAGCCAGGAAAAGGACTAAGCAGGAATGAATGAAAACCACCAGGCCAAGGGTTTTGGTTGGGATTTGGTTGGAAGCATGATTGACTGACTCTGGAGGTGGAGTAGAAGGATACAGAAGCAGACACTTGGTACTAGAGATACTTGGTAATGAGCCAACTACCTTTTGAGGCACATGTTTTTAAAGGTTCCAATGAAGACTAAAATCAAATGAGAGCATAGTTAAATCCAGGCTTTCTAGTGGAGACAAATATGTAGATGGGATATTAGGAATTACTGACATGAATTTATATGAGGGAACATTTTTGAGAATGAACTTTTTTGTTTGCTGCCAAACACGGTTTTCAACATTTAGCGTTGTCTGAATGCATTATGTTTATGTCTAAAATTCTTGATGGTAAAATTCTCTCTTTGATTGTGTTATAGTTTTTATAAAAGCTATATCAATTTACCCCAAATTGTTTTTTTAAAAAGAAAATGGGCTATTTACTTTAAAAAAATTAAATCTATTACACAGAGAGTTATGTATTTAAAATGATATAGTTGGATTTAATGATAGTGGTGAACAAATTAAGGTTGCTGCTGCTGATGCATTAACCATGTGGATTTCTTTCCATAGATTGCTTAGAGGGGGAAATTGATCCATTACTTGCCCTAGATATAGAACATAAGTGAGGCTCAACTGGGTCTAATGCGTTTTATTAGGTAGGACACAGCCCACCAATAGAATGGTTTTGTTGAGCCAGAGGCTACATACCAGGAGTCCAATAATCCATTGAAACTGTTTCAGTGATTTTCAATACTGACCTCATATTGGAATAACCTGAGGCAATTAAACCTGATATTTGGTCTTTACTCCCAACTAATTAAAAAATAAAGATAAAAAGCCTCTGGGAATAATGGCTAGCAATTACAATGAAAAAATAAATAAGACTTAACAGGTGATTCTAGTGTGCAGACAGAATTGAGGACTATTGAGTAAGAGATGAAGTAGGTAGTTGAAGGTCTGGGATAAACAGGAATAGTGAGAGCGAGGCTTCTCACCAGTACTTCTCAAACTTCAACCTGCATAAGAATCACCTGAGAGTTTTGTCAAAATGTGGATTCTGATTTAGTAGGACTGTGATGGAAACTGAAAATCTGCTTTTGTAACAAGTTCTCAAGTGGTATGATTCCATTACCTGGGCCACACACACAGAGCAGCAAGAAATTTGAACAAATTCCTAGTGAATTTCAGGCTACTAATAATGTCTGAGTAAATACCTTCCAGATAGTATGGGCAAGCCAGAGTTACTTAAGAAGACCAGAACAGAAGTGGATAAAATAAAGATGGCAAAAACCAACAGAAAGACCGGTTATCATATCTTGAATTTATTCTAGGAGTTTTGTCAGAAGACAAAGAAGTGAAGTCAGATTGCCTTGTATCAGATGATACACATGGATCTGGAAATTAAATAGGAAGATATGAACCTTCCAATGTAGTAAAAGGTAGGTGCTTAAAAAGACTATTTTCTCGAAAATAGAGTGAATGTCTAAAGGTCATAGTTCTGATAGACAGCAATGGTAGGAATCAATTCAGAAAACAAAATTAAATGGTTTTAAATGGTATTTCCAAAATTCCTGAGAGCGTTTTATTTAGTGTCTAGACAACATAATGAAGTACACCAGGTCACATAGTCATGGTATTATTTCCTTTTTAACTTTATTTCAATCCTGATTAATTTCAGGAAGGAAAAAAACCTAAAGCGTGAGCTTTAGTCTGCGTTGTATGTCTTTAGTAATTCCATAACACCTGCTAATTTCTCACTTTAATAAAAAGGGAACTTTCATCATATTCAAAACTCTAACAGGCAAGAAGAAAAAATATTTTGTTACAATTTTTATTTGTCATTACATTCTACTGCCAGAAAGTGACATTTTAATTTTTTAAAAAAAATTCTGGCAGTGAGATATGCTTTCCCTTCAACATAAATTTAAGTAAATAAAGATAGCTTCCTTAAATAAAGTATCGGTAATACTATAATAGTATACAGATATGACAAAATGTCTGAAGGTAGTATTTTAATAACAGAAGTTTAGAAATCTAGGTTGGAACAAAGTAGAAACTACATGAAAACCTGTGCTGTTTACAAAGAGACCTTAATAACATATTTGTGATGATTTGTTTAGCAAAAATGTATACATACAATAGGCTTATATAAATAGATCTAATTTAATCAACAAATTTTACTAATATAAAAGGGCAATTTTTAAAATTCAAAATGTTTTCATTTTATTTATTTTTTCTTCATGTGAGCAGTTTTGTTGGTTCAGTTGAATATCCCAAGCAATTTACTAATGAAGAAATTAGCAAATATAAAAGCTGTTTTCCAAATGGGTTTCTTCTATTTTAACGTCCTGTTTATATATATATATATTTTTTTTTTAAAGTGTGGATTTACTTTTCTATCATATTCAAAATATGGTTTCTTTCTCTTAATTACTTGGTGTCTAGTCATTCCTCATTTTCACAACCATTTTCTTGATACACAGAAAATTTGCTTTCACCCAGTGATTTAGGAGCCAACTATAATATTTGGTTTAGAGGATTCACCGGGCCTTGACAAAAACAATGCTAAAAACCGATCATAGATTCACAGGATAGAATAGTCTATAAGGAAGGAATTTCTGTAGATATATGCATTCAATTCACCCTATTTAGTTCTTATTACCACATATAGCATTCCAAAAATTCCACAAAATTGTGCAGTTTCTCCAACTCCCCAAACTTTACGTCCAAAAATTTGTTTCACATCAGAGTTGTACATAGAGTACTTTGACAAATGAATCTTCCAGGCCCTGCCTCTATCCCTTTATCTTATGGTAATAGAGATGGATTGGAAAAGAAACAGAAATGTGACAAGATGGGAACTTACTTCCTGTAGAGATTGGTGGGGTCTCAGCATGTCTGGATGTGTTAGTGTGCTAGTGTGTGGTGGCACCAAATCCATTTGCACAAGTCATGAGTCAACTTGCCTAAGGATGTTGTTGAAAAGGAACAAGTCAGAATGCGTTATTATTGCCGTAACAAATTACACCACACTTGATGGCCTGAAACAACACCAATATCACATCTTGTAGTTCTGGAGATCAGAAGTCTGAAGTGGGCCATGCTAGGGTAAAATCAAGATATTAGCAGGACTATATTTCTGGAAGTTTTAGGAGAGAATCCATATCATTGCCTTTTCCAGTTTCTAGAGTTCACCTTCATTCCACGTCTCATGGCACTTTTCATGTTCAAAATTAGCACTTATTTCACTCCGATCTCTGTTTATCATCTTGACCTCTCCTTCTCTATGACTTTCTTGCCTTCATCTTCCACATTTAGATAATTCTCAATAATCTATTTTAAGATCAGCTGCTTAGCAACCTTAAATCCCCTTTACCATGTAGTATAGAATATTCAATGGCATAAGTGTTTAAGGACTTGTATATCTTTGGAGGCTGTTAGTCAACTTTCTGTCTCTAGGACAAAATACTTGAGATAATCATCTTATAAAGAAAAATGTTTAGTTTTTGTTCATTACCTTGGAAGTTCTTTCCATTATCAGCTGGCCCTATTGCCTTGAAAAGCCCTGTGGTAGGGTAGCACACCATGACAGCTGTGCTTGGTGGAACAAAACTGGCCAGGAAGCAAAAACACACAGGGGTGGGGGGGGTGGGGGGACTTTGAGGGCATGTCCTCAGTGACCTAACATCTCCCACTAGTCCACACCTTTTAAAGGTTCAATCATCTCAGAATAGCAACACCCTGGGGACTAAGCCTTTATCACATGGGTCTTTGGGGAGACATTTAGGATACAAACTATAACAGAGGCTATTATTTTGTTTGCCTCACAGAGGTAGGAAAGGATGAGAAAAGATACAGAATTGATAATAGAGTTTATTCCTTTCTGATTTACCATGAATAGTTTCTCATTGATCAAGAAAAACATGGGCAGAAAGAGAAAGAAAAATAATGTGCAAAAGCAAAAGATGTGAAAGAAAAAGTAATTCAACTTTCACTTGTGATAAGAGGGGACACAGAATGGGGGAATATCTTGATTTACTTCTGCAGGGAATATTGGTTACAAATGGGAAGACCTCCAAGAACCAGATTGCCCTCTCTGATTTATGCATCTCTGGTACCCAGTAGAAGCAGCAGAATATCAAGAATGAGCTACAAAATCAAGGGCCTCAGAGGCAGTGATAAGAGAATTAACTAGTTTTCAGAAGCATTTGTAGAGTTTAGCCATAGACTTTACCACAAAGAACTACAAAATAAAGTGAACAGAACATGATGGGCTAGATTTATTTAAGAAATCCTTTTTGGAACTTTCCAGAAGTAACTGCACAACTACTTCAGGGATTCAAGGGCAAAAACAAGCAAACAAAATACAGGCAGAATAAATTCTGTAAAATAGGATATATTATGCTAAAATAAGATATATTATGCTAAGGGTCCCATATTTCACCAGAAGAAACTTGAATTCAGAAGGTGGAGATTCAAACAGTTGACTGGAGAGAAGAAACACCTTTGGGTTCAGCAGTGTAATGCTATCAAGTAACCAAGGCACCCCTGTTAATCCTGATTTTGACCTATACTCCATATCTCAATTAACTGGACAATTTAACTCTCACCTCCCTGCCCAGATGCTTGACTTAAATGCCTCACATCAATCTAATGGGTTTAAGTTTAGTTGTTTTGTTTTGTTGGAGATTTTTTTCCCCCAGAATTAAAGTATTTTACCAATATGGTTATGTGCTTCAGGCATTTCAGGGTGTTTGGATCCTCTGATGGGACCTTAGTGGCTGGCCCAGATCTCTCCTTCAAGACTTAGGCAGTAAATTTAACAGCTTCTGGTCTACCTGTCAGAGCTCAATTTGCTTTCTGTGGAAAAGAGCCATCTTAACCAATATTATGCTTCAACTTTGGAAATAGCCTATTTTCAATGATCTGTCTTTGCAGTGGCACAAAGGCCTCCCCCTTGCCTCATTTTGGTAGGTCTATGAATTGCTGTTCCAGGTTCAGAACACCCATTGTAATCATTGAGATCACTTTTGTGACTCTTTGACCGTTTAGCTTCACCTTCTGTCCATGGCTTGTCAGAGGTAGAGTCCTGGGAGCCCCAACACGAAGTAGTGGAGCAAATATCAAAGCTGTCCCTGGTGGTGAGATGGGATCAAGTATAAGAAAATACACTGATGGACTCAATATTTCAGCCATTTGAGAGTTTTAGGGAAAATGGTAATTAAAAGGGCAATGAGATTGAACCACTGTTGCTGAGTGTAATTTGTATAGTAGAGACAGACTGAGGTGATTAATGACCAATTTAAGGCAAAAGTATGGTAAGTCAAAGGGCCTACAGGGGTACATTTAAAAAGACTCTTCTTTGGCCAACAAATACATGAAAAAAATATTCAACATCATTAGCAATTAAGAAAATTCAAGTCAAAACTATACTGAGATTTCATCTTACGCCAGTCAGAATAGCAGCTATCAAGAATACAAATAATAATAAATGCTGGAGAGGATGTGCAGAAAAAGGAACACTTTTACCCTGTTGGTGGGATTATAAATTAGTACAACCACTATGGAAATCAGTATGTAGGCTCCTCAAAAGGCTAGACATGGAAACACCAGGTGGCCCAGTTATACCTTCTCAGTATTTATCCTAAAGAATTAAAGTCATCTCAATGCATTGATAAATGCATACCCATCTTTATAGCAGTACAATTCAAAATAGCCAAACTATGAAAGCCTAGGTGTCCATCAACAGATGAATTAATAAGGAAAATGTGGTATGGATACACAATGGAGTTTTATTCAGCTGTAAAGAAATAAAATTATGGCGTTTGCAGGGAAATGGATGAAACTACAGACCATTAGGTTTAGCCAAATAAGTCACTCAGATGGTCAGGTGTCATATGTTCTCTCTCATATGTGGAAGATAGGGAGGAAAAAGGAAAACAAAGGTGGGGGTGGATCTCCTAAAAATCAGAGAGAGATCAGTAGAGGAAAGGTCCTAAGGGTGGGTGGTAGTGAGGAAAGGGGAGTGATGTTGGTCAAATTATATTGTTATATTGTGTGCATGTATGAATATGAAACAACTAGTCTCATCAATATGTACGACTATAATGCACCAGTAAATATGTGGAGGGAAAAGGGACTCTTCTGAATCTGGAGGCTATAAAAGATAAACACTAGTTTTATTATTTAATTATAGGGGTAGCAAACAACCTGAGAAAGCTGAATTCTGAGACTCAGCAAGAGTTCTGTACAAAAATCAAGACCTTAGTGAAGAAAGAGTGGGGCCCTGAAAGTTTGAATGGGACATTTGTGTCAATGCACTTAAAACCTTAAAAATCTCATAATACTCTAGAAGTTATTTGACCAGCTTAAAGTAGAAAAAGATTTATTAATGCAGCCTAAGATTATACTAACTCTTCAGTGATTGTTGATTCCTATTAATCTTATTTTCATTGTTAATGATAAGCACTGTGTCATATTTATGTCTGTACCTTGGTTGTCAGAGGTCTTGGCACTTACTCTGTCATTAAACTCTCCCTTTTATTACAACTGGTGAATTTCATATTATATAAATTAGACTTCAATAAAGCTATTTTTAAAAATGAAAAAAAAAATAAAAACTTAAAAACCCCAATACCCTTTCGGGTCCTGCAGAAGTGGCCCACTCCTCTGTATTAAGGCCTAGCACTCTGCCCTTTGAGACATTACCTCTACTTCCTCCCCCAGGCTCCAGGCACCAGAATCTCAGTAAGAAACCAATATTCATGAACACCACAGGGTGGAAGATATTCCATATAAATATATAAGGACCTACCACATCCATGAAGTTTTGGGAGATTTCCAGTTATACAAGGGGTTGTGGAATTCTCCTTTTGTTGTAAAGAATAAATTATGGTATCTTACATTTCCTACTACTAATAAGAAAGCACAAGCCCCGCAGGCCTTCTCTGGTTCTGGCGACAGAGTATTTTACATTTAGCAATATGTTTTGATTCATATACCATGTAACATGAAATGCTGCCAGTTCTGAGTAGGGCCTAGAGCAAGAAAGGGATTTGCAGCAGGTCCAAGCTGTGGTGCAAGCAGCCCTGCCTCTTAGGCCATAAGACCTGGCAAATCCTATGGAACTAGAAATATTTATGGTGGAAAAAGAAACTGTGCAGAGTTTATGACAAATCTCAGTGGGAAAATCATAACACAGGCAGCTAGGGTTCTGGAACAAGGCCATGCCATATGCAGCAGAGAATTATACAAAATTCAAAATTCAAAAAAAAAAAAAAACAGCTCTTAATGTAATGTGAAATAGGACTCTGGTAGTAAAGGAAAATCTAACCATGGGGCATCAAATGAAAATGTGGCTAAAACTGCTCATCATGAGCTGGATTTTATCAGACCCATAAATTAACTGCACAAGACATATTCAGCAGCATTTTGGTATATCTGGGACTAGGCAAAATCAGGGTGAAGGGCAAAAGTAACCAGTTGAGCAGTTGGTCCACAGTCCCATGTAATATATGACATAATGTTAAGACTACCTCTCTTTTCAGTTAATATCTATGACTGCCTTAGAGATGGACATTTATACTCAGTGGACAGAGGAGGAAAATGGTCAAACTTGGTTTTCAGGTGGCAGATTGGAAAGCTGCAGTGCTCAAGCTGCCCCTGAAAGACAATGGTATAAGAAGTCCTCCTTCTATGTGGACCTTTAGGAGATAGATCTACTAGGTATTTTTCAACTTAATCAATTTCTACCCTTCATTATTTCTTTCAACTTGCTTATTTTGGGTTTTATATGCTTTTGTTTCTCTTGTTTCTAGAGACGAAAGGTTATATCATTTATTTGAGAACTTTCAAGTTTTTCCTAATATGAATATTAATGCTACAAGTATCCCTTTCTTTAAAACTGCTTTACCTGGGATGCTGAGGCAGGAGGAATGTGAGTTCAAAGCCAGCCTCAGCAGCTAAGCAAAGTCCTAAGCAACTTAGTGAAACCCTGCCTCAAAATATAAAATAAAAAGGGCTGGGGGTGTTTCTCAGTGGTTAAGCACCTCTGGGTTCAATCCCTGGTACAAAAAAAAAAAAAAAAAAAAAAGCTTTAACTGCAAAATTTTGACATATTGTATTTTCATTTTCATTCAGTTCAAAAAACCTCTATAATTTCATGTGTTATGTATTTAGTTTCCATATGTAGTTTTTCATATTTCTTCAATTATTTATTTCTAACTTTAAACTTACTATAAGTAATAACATGCATTAGGTAATTTCAGTTTACTTCAATTTATTGAAATATATTTTGTGGGTTATAATGTGATCCATTTTGAATAATATTCCATGTGTATTTTATTGTTAATGGAACTCCATAAATGTTGATTAGGTCAGGTTAATTTGGAATCATTTAGGTCTCTAAGAAGAGTATTGAAGTCTTCAACTATAATTGTGGGTTTGCCTAGATCTCTTAAATTTTCAGCTTTATGTATACTGAGAATTTTTAGGACTGGTAATAATTTGTCCTTTCATTATCATGTGCTTATCTTAATATCAGCTGGGATATATCATATCATGTGCTTATCTTAATATGATATATCCCAGCTGATATTAAGATAGCCATTCCATCTTTCCTTTGAAGTATCTACATGAGATATCTTTGCCCATTTACTTTGAATCTATGTTTTTATATTTGAAGTAATCATCTTTTAAACAATATATTCTTGAGTCATTTTATCCTATTTGACCATCTTTATTTTCTAATTGAAGTCTTAAACTATTAAATTAAGTTATTGAGATGATTTGGTATAAATCTACCATCTTTCTATTTGTTTTCTTTTATCTCAGATATTCTTTATTCCTGTTTATCTCTTTTTCTGACTTATTTTATATTAGTTAAAATATGTAATTGTTTCATCTGATCTATACTGTTGGCTTATTAATTATATTTCTTTGAGTTTTATTGTTATTATTGTTTTATTTGCTTTATTTAAGTATTCAAAATACTACTAATTTACTTATCATAGCCTACCAAACCATTTTACATATGTCAGAAACACACAGTAAACTGTAGCTCCCACTTATCACTTGTGATGATTATGCTGTTTATTTGCATATATATTTTATATCCCACAATCCATCATTATTATCATTGCTTTGAACAGTAATCATCTTTTAAACATATTTTTAAAAAATCCTCTTGCATTTACCTACATATTTACCACTTTTGGCATTCTTCATTCTTTCATGTATATCCAAATTTCTATGGGATGTCATTTTCTACTGCCTGAGGAAATATTTGCAGTGAAAATATTATAGTGATTAATTCTCTCAGATTTATTTGTATTAAACAAACAAATATTTGATTTGTTTTAAAAACAATCTAGAATTCCTTACCCAATAAAAATAGCTTCAAGAATTTTCTCTGAATTTTGAATATATTTTACTGGGTAAAGAATTCCATATTGAGTGTTCTTTCTGAGTGTTTAAAGATATCACACTATCATCTAGTTTGCGTAGTTTCCAATGAGAGTCTGCTGTCATTCTTATTTTTTTTTTACCTCTGTATGTATGTTCCTTCTTATAGATAGTTTTTAAAACCTTTACAATGATTTTACACTTATAGAAAAGTTAAAAAGATGGTAAAAAGACATCTGATTTATCCTGTAACCAGTTTCTCTTTATTGTTAACATTTTACCTTACTATGATACATTTGTCACAACTAAAGAACCCATACTGATTGATCATTGTTAACTAAATTGTATATTTTTTTTCAGATTTAACATTTTATTTTCCCCTAGGATCCTTTATATATTCCACTATCTGTTCATGATACCAGTTAACATATAGTAATCATGTCCACTTAGCTTATTTTTTAATGTAACATTTCCACAAACTTTTCTAATTACCTTAGTCAGAATCTTTTGTAGAATTTCCCTCAATTTGGACTTGTATAATGTCTTTATTATATTGGGTTGATGTTTTTTGGGGAGGAAGATCACAGAGGTGATATGCCATTGTTATCATATCATATCAAGGGTATATGCCATGGAAATGCCCTATTCCTAATGATGTTAATATTCATAACCTGGTTAAAATAGTGGTTGCTTGGTTTCTCTACTATAAAATTATCTCCTATACCCATACCACACATACAGCTTTCAAAACTCTTTAGAAGCAAGTCACTAAGCATAGGCAATATTTAGAGATAGTTGAATACTTGTAGGGAGTAGGATGTACATAAATTACTGGAAATTTTTCTGTATAGCAAATATGCCTATTCTACCCCATTTAATTATTTATTAAATCATTTATTTATATTGGTGACTTATGACTACTTAAGTTATACTTTGGTTTATAATCTAAAACTACATAATTTGTAATTTTGTTCAAATCATTAAAACTCTGACTTTTTAGATGTCTTCTAGGTTGGGTCCTGTGTGCCTTTTTCATAATACTTTCATTTTTGAAGTAGTTAGGATAGCTCTCAGCATGATTTTTCATTGTTTACTTTTTCTTGGGGTTAATTGAGTTTCTTGGGTTTGTGAGTTATTAGTTTCCTAGAGACACTGTAACAAATTGTCAGAATTTGGGTGGTTTAAAACAACATAAATTTATTATCTCACAGTGACAGGACAAAGAAATTTAAACTCAGGGTGTCAGCATGACCAACTCCCCCCTGAAAGGCCTAGGGAAGTGTCCCTCCTTGCCTTGTCTAGGTTCAGGTGGTTGCCTTGAGTCACTCCAATTTCTCCCTCTGTTTTCATATGGCCTTCATACCTGAATATATGTCCAATTTTTTCTATCTTTATAAAAACACAGGTAATTGAATTAAATAGCCTAATCCTTAATAATCTCATCTTGATTAACTACATTACAAATTTTCTGTTTGTAAGTAAGGTCACAATCAGGATTAAGATGGACTCAACTTTGGTGCATGTGTTGAGAGGAGGATAGCAAATTATTCAAGTCATTGGAGTTAGTATTATAGCTTTCATTAAACTTGGAAAATGTTTTGCCAAATGTTTTTCTTCTAGTATTTTTTCTTCATCTCCCCCTTCTGGAATATTATTATACAAATGTTAAGCTATTTTATATACTCTCAGGTCATTGATACTCTGATCTTTTATTTTCCCTTTTTCTTTCTGTGAATCATTATATTCTTATATCTTTAAGATCACCAACCTTATCTTTTACAGTGGCTAATCTTATTTTAATCCCATTTAGTGTTTTTGTTTGTTTGTATTTTCACATTTCAAGTATTCCATCTCTAAAATTTTCATTTCAACCTTTGGAAATACTTTCCATTTCTTTTCTTATGATGCTTATTTTATGCATTGATTTCCTTAAATCCATTAAATATATTTATAAGGCCATTTCAATGTCTTTGTCTCCTAATTCTGTCATCTCTGACTCTTTGAGATCTGCTTCTATTGTTTTATTTTTTTTTCTTCTGGTTTTGAATTAATTTTCTTCCTTTGCAAAAGGTTTATTTTTATTGAATGATAGATATTGTGATTTTTTTTTTTTGTTTTTGCTGTTTACTGGGTTTGGTTCTGTCCCTTCAAATCATGTTGGATTTTGTTCTGGTGTAAAGTCAATTTAGGATCAGTTGCATTCTTTCAAGTCTTTTGTTTTGAACTTTGTTAGGGCACATTCAGAGCAGCCTTGAGTTAGAGGCAATGTAGCACCAGAACTAAGATAGTACTAATCTGTAGACTCTACTTGATGCCTTCATATTATGAGGCTTTAACAATGGCTGGTAGGACATAAGCTATTCTTAGCCCTGTGTGAATCCTAGAATTTGTTTCAAATTTTCAATTGCTTTCTATCACTCATCCTTGGCTTCTTAAAAATTGTGCAGACATTTAAATAAAGTCAAATACAGAATACAAAACTCTTGATAAATGTGATTTCCAATTCACCTTCCAATGTAAGTATTCATAGGATAACCAGTCTTCAAAAAGTTTATGAAGCCATAGAATTATAGTCCAAAAAAAAAAAAAACTTTCTCCATGTGTTTGGTCCAACTCAACATCTATGGTGCTTTAGTTTCCTCTATGGCAGTCACATCAACTGTCATCTAGTCTTAAGTTAAGCATCCCAGTGATAGAAATCCCTAAAGATATTTGAATTAAGTTATTAGAATCCTTGTGAGTCATCTCTTTGCCATGGTATATTTGTCTTTCCTCAGCTTTTACATGCGACATAATATTGAGCCCTAGTTACAAAAAATGATGGGATTCTCCAATTGTCTTTGAACTTACATCATCAATTCTGCATACATAGTGCTATCTTGTTATTAATTATTGCCCAGGAGCTCTTTTTTCTTTATATATATGCACCTCTGATCTTCTACTTACTAACATCCTATTCTATACACATATCCCTCCACCTGCCTTCATCAAGACTGATCTATATCTTCTCTCATAACCTGGACCTCTGAGATACAAGTGTTAACTCATTTACAAATGTTTTTATCTTGACACTCTTTAATTTCGTACCTAGGGAATGAGTAGCCTGTGAATTTTAGGGGCACTGAGAAATCCAATAAGGGATGCTCTGTAAATGATGATACTTCTTGGCAGCTACATCTTGACATTATCTGTTCAATTTTAATAACCTGTCCCTGGCTAATAACTATTTCCATGGGAATGTCTGTGTGCTTGTATTGGGACATGAGCATGCAAGACGGAAGCAAAGATGTGAGCTAAAGAAAGAGAGGTACCATGATTACTTTTGATTAAAGAGGAGACTTCAAGTAGGTCTGTCTCAGGATGTTACTAAAACAGGAAACCAATGAATATTCCTTTATCCTGAAATCCTATAAACAGGCATTAGCATTAAATAACTTCCTAACTTGATCTAGTGATTGTCATCAAATTTCTTCTAAGGATCAAATTAATACAATGTGGCTTAAATAGCATTGACCTTTAAATACTGTTAAATCCCATTGATATCTTTCATTTTCCCTTTTGAGTTTACATTTTTAAGTGGCATTAAAGCTGCACATACTTAGAAATATTTTTATGTTTTTTTTTCCTTTACTAACCAAGGACAAATATAACAAAACAGTACTAAAAACTAAAGAATGAAAGGTTTGGGGCATTTTAAGAGCCAGGGACAATACATGGTAGAGAGATACAGGGGTGCAAGAATAGTCTACATCACTAAAGATAAGATAGGCTGTGAGTACACAGCAAAACTGAATTGTGTATTGTAGTAAACACAGACTTTCAGAGCTGGAGTAGATTGAAGTTCAGATGCTGCCTACGCAAAACTAGAACACATACTCGCCTATATGCACGACTGATCAAGACTTAACTCTGTGCCACATTTCAGCATGTTAATCCCAGACCTCCCAGAATCCTGGAAACATTGCTGTAATCATTTTTACAGCATCCTGTTTGTGGAGTTAGGTTACAAATATTATGGGTCCTGTTATACAATTGAAAAGTTGAGTTACAGGGAAGTTATGCAGTTTGCTCATGGTTGGAAATTGGTAACTGAGATCAAGTGCAAACTGGAATAGACCCAGAAAGAGTTCCTCCCAGGATATCTTAGAGGTGTCACTCCAAAATCCTTTCAGGGATTTATATATGCTATTCCCCAGGGCAGTGAATTCAAAAGTGCTAATGGGAATCTTCTATGAGGCAATTGTATAAGTAGGTTTTTTTTTCTTTTGGGAACAGGTACTCGCTGTTACTTTAGATTCTTCTACATTTTCGGAGGGGTAGAATTAATGACTGATTTAACACTGCATACAGCTCACATTTAAAGTCATAGACACCACTTTGCAATACAGATTTCTACAACTTGGCAATGCTTCCTGAAGAAGTTTATTATAATGCAAGGAAATTTCGGGGCTTTCTGATGCCCACTGTCTAGGTTAGTTTCTTTTCATTCAAAAGGAAACTTGAGAGGAAACATTAAAATACACTCACAATACACTGTGGACAAGTTTGGGCTTGAAAACCTTCATAATGTTGTCCTTATTCTGTGGTTATCTTCATCGCCAAGTAAATCTCAAGAGCTTCATATAATGGGATTTAAAACATTTTTGTGGTTTCTCATACTTCAACTTTCTTCCTCACTGGCAGTCCAGTGAATCTACAGGAAGCTAAGGAAAGGGAAAGAAAACCTGAATTTATGTAGTTACTCACATAGGTGAGGCCCATGTCTCTGACTGGGGCCAAACATGCCACTTTGGAGAGTAGACATTTTCAAGGGTGAAAAGAAGATTAGAAATTAGCCTGAGATTTCTGATCCAGTCATTTGCAATGTCAGTAATACTATTTTCTAAGTTTTAAAGCTATTTTTAGATGTGTCTAAAATGTTGACAGTCCCAACAAGTTCTCTGGATAATATATGGCAAATTTTACTATTTTATCAAAAAGATGGCAGATATTTTATTCCCTGAAACAAAAATGTATATTGTTTTTAAAATACATTGCTGATTTGTGTGTTTACACTATTACTCATATGATAAATAATCAACAATAATAATTTTATTATTTTTAAGCACACACATATGTAAACACAATATGTATACATAAAAAATCTTGTTTAATAATTCTAACAAATCTTGAATGTAAACATTATTGCTATTATTTTGCCTATGAGAATAAGAATAGTCTAACTCCTGTTTTACAGTTAACACACTGACAGAATTGCCTAACACCAAAGCATGGGGTTAAAATTAAAATAAAAAGAAGGAAATCGAGCTGTTATCCATACACTTCTCCATACAATTAATCTGGAGAGATGAAAGTAATTATTATTAGTTTGTTAAGATAATCTATATAATAGGGTAGAACTATTAGGCCCAATTTTCTGATGAAGGCTGAGGTTCACAAAATTGTAAATTATTGACATGAATTGTTTGATATTGAGTAAGTATTAAGTAGCAGAATCAGGACTGTGTAACTTCTCACAATGTGTCTTTCCTTATTGCTTAAAATTAAACAAAGAGAAAATCATGTCATTCTGATTCTAATCAATATAATCAAGGCAGAATTTTTATAGGATGTACTGCTTTTATTCCAATAGTTAGTTAGTATAAAACTACCCAATTTGTGTATGCCAGTTTTGGGATATTCAAATGCCCTTGGAGAGAATTGTGCAATAGAAATACAGGTGATGGGCCAGCAGGGTCTGATATGAAGTAGCAGTATTTACTTTGTATGGAATTTTGGAAACGTTTTTTGCATCCTAAATTTGAGGACTTTGAAAGTTTAGAATTAGAATAACCTCTTGAACTAAAATCTGACTACAATATTCCTCCAGGTTCCATTACAAATTCAGAGTCATCTTACTCTGGGGATTCTTCATTCCCTTGACAGGCCACTGAATTTCTTCTGTATCCTCTCACCTGCAGGTGGGTCAGTGGAACAGCTGAATATCTCCGTGCATTAGGTAGGTCAGAAATAATGAGACTGGTGGATTGGCAGATGGACATGATAGATGAATGGATAGATGATGGATAGAAGATAGATAGATAGATAGATAGATAGATAGATAGATAGATAAGCTAGATAGAATAAACAGATGGATCCCACTCTGGATCTGACATTGGCTTGTTGTGCCATTGACTTTTCAGCCCTAGTAGGCTCTTAAGAGCTAATGCATTTTCTCACTCCACACATGGGTCCTCTCACAGCAGGCCTTCCATAGCAAAAGCGTTTCAGAAATCCCAGTTTACCTTCATTTGTATTATCTACATTTCACCTGGCTTTTCCACTCAAGTTCATTTTTAGGCCAAGAGCCCAGCAGTGTTATTCTTTTAATTTTATATACCCACAGAGCTGAAACATTTGAAGTACAAGCGTGGGACTGTATACTTTTCAATTAGATGTTGGCAACACAAACACTCACAGACACTAACTGGCACAGAACAACTACCATTCACTTAAATTAATGGATATACTCTGATGGCATGCCCAATGGTACAGCAATTTGGGAGCCTCAAGAACTATAGAAACCATGGAAATTATAGTCCACTGCACAACAAGAAGTCCTTTAGAAAGATTTTGCACAATTAGCTTGTTTCAGAAATTAAGAATGCCAATTGGATCAATCAGCCAAATCTTGGCAGGGCATTGATACTAATTGCCTTTTGTCACTATTTAGTTGCCTCTCTGTTTCCTTGGGTATAGAGAACTAGAGAAAAAGATTGCTTCTTACAGGAGTCAATAAAGATTTAAACTAAAGCCAATTTACTTGAGAAAGCACAGGGCCACAAGCCTACTTTTCCCCCAAACTCTTGAACTCTGTAAATTTTAAACATCAAGTTATTTTTTCCACATATAAAGTCTAATTAAACATTCTATGTCTACATTTGGATGTAAGATTTCTTTGTGTAAGGGCTTATAACTACATATCAAATTTTAATCTATTGCTATTATTATTATTTGCAAATTTCTAGTAGTCATTTTTATGGTCTACAACCATGGGTGTTATTGTTCCCTATCCATCTTATAATTTCAACTAAATCAAGCAATGAAAATTTTATAGTGCATCCCTAATTGTGCACCAGACTGGAACTGTTCATACACATTCCAAGCAATTATAAGGCTTTCTGGGAAACATTGGCAGCAAACACTAGATTAAATGTTTATAACAGCAAGCCAGATGGGAAACAGAGATAAGGAAAATCTCATGGAAACATTTTTTTTTTCCCAAACCACAACACTGTTTTAAATTAACCTGGCCAAGGGAAAACATTTTCACATTGTTGACCAATAACAAGTTTTTGGTAAATAATAGTCTTTAAATTGTGGGAATAATTTCACAAAAACATAACCATTTGTGTCATCTGTGATCAATGTTACAAACAGATACCAGATAGAATTGATGGGTGGCTCCAAGGATGTGTTAAAATGCTAATTTAAAAAGTTGATACTTTGAAGCTAAAAATGTAGCATATATCATATGAGAAGTGGGGGAAAATCTCATGGAAATATTTAGCTGTACTTGAGAATGTCTGACATGGAGACTGTGGTGCATAAATAGGCTAGGCAAATTCTGAAAAAAATCCATTTGCTGCTTGAGAATTCAGGTAGAAGTCTGCCATTTTTAAAGATAAAAATCTATCTCTTAATGGAATTGGACAATAAGTGTCTCACCCACTTGAGCCTGTGCTTGCTTCCTTTCATGTGATTAGAATGTTCTGAAAGTTAACAAAGGTAGATTTACAGTGAAGATACTAACACTGAAATATATATACTGTGTATGTGTGCGCGTGTTTGCGCACACGCGCACTACTGTGATTTTCTCTCCCTCACACTTCCTTTTTTTAGGTGATATTGGAGTGAACATGAGCATTTTTGGATTGTGTCTAAATGGAACTTAAATTTGAAAGACATTTGTTTGCTTTGTTGGGATGTATTTTTGTGTGATGTAGACAGATCCATGAACAGTTAACTTATTGATATTTTACAAGTTTGGAAATGGCTTTTGGGGATAGTCTTGCCATTCACTGCACCTAGTCACTTAAAAAAAAATGAAGGTACATGTTTTACCATAACTGACATATCCCATGGAGAAGAAACAAAGTTTAAATTGTAGATAGAAAGGAGTTGGTCTATGGAATATTTTTCCACTCAATAGTTTATGGGATATTTTCCCATTTAATAGTTGTGTAAAAGATTTTCAAAGCTTAAAATATGTATGTATATAATTTTTAAAAATAAAACCTCTAAGTTATATTTCTTAAAGATTTTTAAAAAATAAGGTGTAAAATTATTCAAAAAAATCACAAAAGCTCAAAGACATTATTATAACTGCTATTTGGAAAGATAGTTTGGAATATTCAATTAAAACAAATGAGAAGTTACAGATTCCTGATTTGGACATATATGAAGAGTATCTTCTTTTTCACTTTTAATTTTTTCATCAAATGATTCGAGAAAATGTTAATATAAAAATAATAGGTTATGTCATATAAGGGATAAGGATGAGGAATGAAATCAATAGAAATTATTCTGATCTTAAGAAGGGAATTTGACATATCAAAAGAAGCAATTTATTAAGTTGAAGAGACACATTTTGAATAGAAGAAATTATCAAATCCTGAGATTAGTTTGAATCTAACAATGAAGATAAATGAATTATATGAATACATTTGGGAGAATATTTAAATTTGTTGCTGTATAAATGAGCTCTTGCTTGCTGTGTTATAATTCCCCAAACCTAATGGCTTATATACTCTATAGGCCAAATCTGGCCCACAGCCTATTTTTGTACATCCTTCGAACTAAGAACAATTTTATATTTTTAAATATGTGTTGAAGAAGAAGAAAGAAGAAAAAAGAAGAGAAGGAAGAAGACAATGAACAACAACAGAGACCACAGGTGGCCCAGAAAGTCTAATATACTGAATTCTTGTCAACCCCTATTTTAAAACAATTTATTGAACTCAGCATTCATCGTGTTGGTGATTTTAGGATGGGCTCAATTGGGCTGTTCTTCTGCTGGTCTGGTCTTGGCTGATCTCACTCATGTGTCTGCAGTCAGCTGGGTGGGTGGGATTACCTAAAGACTGGTTATCTGGTACACCATCCCTTATAGGTTTGGTGGCAGGTGAACAGTCAACAGAAATGACAGAGTGAATGGGCCACAGTCTCTCATTATTCAGAAGACAGGTCAGGGCTTATTCTTAGGATGATAGTTTCAGTGTTTCTAATAATAGCTAGCCTCAAATTGAAGTGCTTTTCTGGCCTTAGCTTAGATCGTATTTGGTAATAGTCCATCAAAGTAAGTGCTGTAGTTAGGTTCAGTTACCTAAGGCAGAGAGAGATGCTATGAAAACAGTTGGATGAATAAAAAGGAAAAAAATTGTGACCACTTTTATCCATTATACTTGTTGATTTGATGTGAAATAATAACAAAGAAGATAATGAAAACTAATCATATGCCATTGCTATAAGCACACTGATAATTAACTGCTAAATAAGTGATGTCAATTTAATGACTAAGATCATTCACACAGTAGAAAATTTGAAATGTCCTGAAACTTTTCTGTTTTTATAAGAAAGAAATTTGAAGAATTCTTTCCCAAATTGACCACAGTTCTTTGATTTTATAAGTAATTATCAATAATTAGTGAAGTTGAATGAATTTTTGCTCAACTATCAATAATAGAAAACATGATTTAGCATGACTAATCATGATAAGAGAAAATGAATTATTTTCTTTTTTTGAAAAGTTCTTACAAAATCATTGTCCAGTTAATAATGAAAACATTTATAAATCAAAAACATGTAGGAGAAAAATGTATATATAGACATGTGCTGGGTATTTCATCTAAAAGTGTTTTTTGGATTTTGTGAGGTGGATAGTATTTTTTGCTTTGTGAAATTTGTAATTTATTATTTTTTTCCTATTCTAAAACATTTATTTTCCTGTCTAATTTTAGATATATACTATTGCATTCTTTTCTTATAAAAAGCCTACAGAGTTTTCCAATTTCAGGCCCATGCCTGAATCTACCCAGGAAAGCACCAGGAAGTGTTCCAGCTCCAGAAGCCTAGGTCTGTCCAGGACAGCAGCTGGTGCAGAGGGAGGAGGGAGAAGAAAAAGAGTTACAGCTCCTTGTGTGATCCTGTGTGGTGGTATTTGGCATCCTGCATCTTCTTGTCAGTTCCAAGATTGATTAAAAAGCCTTTGGTAATCTTTTCTGCCCTCAATCATGACACACGCAAATATCAGCTCTAGGGTAATCAGATCTCTATGGTTTTCAAGATGGCTAAACTGATAAATTCAAATACACATTTACTTTTGTTATCCCTATTCCTATTTCTCTATCAATTGCCCCCTGCCTGGAAGTGTTATTCAAATGAGATAAGAAGGGGATTTCAGTTTGACAAGTGGAGTAAAAATGTTTCTGAGAGACTGTATAATTTTCCCATGGTTACATGGAACATGGGGTCAAGACAAGATGGCAAACAATCTGTGTATTACTGAGGACCATTTCTTTCCCATCACTTCCCTCTTTATTCTTTCAATGCAAAGGGGCTCTTCTCTGAAATGATGAGAAGTGTATCTTCTATAAAAATGGCAACTTTCTTATATGCTAATCATTGCTCATTCAGAAATCCTGAAGAAATAGGGAAAACATTTTTTTAAATGGACAATATTAAATGTTAGTATATGCTGAGTATCTAATTGTAGCACATAATTCTTCACATGTGAAGATTCAAGTAGGTGATTTTAAGGGAGTATATGGTATAAATAAAGAGATTTGTTCTTGGGGGCAATTCAGAAAGGAAGGAGGAATGATGACCAATGGCTGGTAGGTCATATTTATGGATATGGTTTTATTTAACATATTAATTCCACATACCTATCACAAAGCACAGAAGATCCCAAAATGACTCTTGGAAACCATCTACTCCAAGTCCCTACATTTACAAAAGGGATACTTCATTTCCCCTAACCCAACCAACAAATCTGACTTGCCAGAATCACACAGACAAACGGTGACAGAGTTATTAACTTTTTCCTCAGCTTTGTCTAGACTGAACTACAGGACCAATCAGATCATTACTATTCAAAACCAATAGATGCTCTTTAAAGCTATCCTTAGCTTGATTCAGACCCTAAAGTTACTTCTGGTTTACTGCTATGTCCTGGTCTTTTCCAGATTTTATTCCAAACCTGAAAACTCAACTTATTCTTCATTGTTATTTTGTTGTTTATTTTCATTATGTGTATAGATAAGTAATTGCACATAGAAAATATCACTTTTTGGTAATGAATTGAATTATTCCTATTCCATGAACAGTATGAAGGCACCATCAATGAAGCTGAATGATCAGACGTTTTATCTTCGATAAAAACGTATAGTCCTTGAGGAAAGGAAGTGAATTTCATATATTTCATCTTTTTTATAAGTGTTCAGCATATGTTGGAACCTTTATATATATATATATATATATATATATATATATATATATATATATATATATATATATATATATTTGACAGTACAAATTATGGAATCACCAGCCAGTGACTCAATACTGCCCTTACAGCTGCTAGTTATCATTATCTTTATATGTCAAATGATGACATTTTGATCCTGAGTAGATGAAAATGAGATTGGGATAAGCCTATTTTCAAATGGCTCAAAGGACAGTTCTCAATGCTACCTTCAAGAATGAATGTTAATAGGTCAAACATGTATAGTAATTTAATTATTTTGTCTTTTAAAAATTATCTCAAATAACCATTCTGAGAACCTAATAAAAGCAGAAAGAATAGTTATTATTACCATTTTACCATTGGGGAAATTAAGGTACCAGACATCAAATGATGAGCTCAAGGTCACAGACCACATTAAGAGCAGGACTGGGATCAAGGCCCAGATGCCGTCCTGGGTCCCATGACTCTCCCTTCCTTTTCCTAAATATCTATTTTCCCAAACTATGTGTCACCATTCAAACACCCTCTTCCTGATCTAGTCTAAAATAAAAATAAATAATATTTCTGGTTTCCAAAATTATTCAGTTTTTATTTTTTTAAATAATTGAGTGGGCCCATGTAGTGCTTCTTTGAAATATTAGAAAGGAATAATAGAATTCACTTCCTTCTCTCTCTCTCTCTCTCTCTCTCTCTCTCTCTCTGTATGTGTATATATATATATATATATATATATATATATATATATATATATATTTTTTTTTTCCCCTGAGTGAATAATACATACCTGTGAGAAATCTTTAAACAGACCTAATCATTTCCCCAAAACTTGAGGGACAAAATGGATGGGTAGCACCGTAATTTCTGCAATCATTTTATTTGATTATGAAATATATATACTCGGCATCGAAAAGCAGATGCCTGTGGATTCAAGACACTACCCATGATTGTAATAATTTTAAAAAAGGCCCAAAAAGTAAAACCTAGATAACTACCAATCTGTTACACTTATGAGCTTCTTGGTTAATATGTTCAGAAACCAATATCATTGCAATGACTCAAAGGTACCACCGGATATTTCATTTTGCTTTATATTCTTGGACAAAACATGCCTATTAAAAACTACTAGTTTTCCCAAGGTCATGCCATCTGACCTGAGTCCAAGGCTTCTGAGAAGAAAGCCCATAGCAAAAGGACAGAAACTGTGAGGAAATCTGGAATGATTGTGTAAGCAGATCTTAATGACTATTCTTTAGCCTAATTTAACGTCTTTTTCTTATACTTTAAAATCCTGATATTTCAGACACGAAATTAAAATGATGCCTCAACCAAATCATAGATGCAAGTCCAAAATGCTGTATAATTGCTCCATCACCCTTAGGAGAAGTTCTGATTAAAATGAGTCACATTGACCTTGGGTGACATGGCCTAAGGGGCAATTATTCCCCAAGGGACTTAATTAAATGCAATTAGACCAGTGAGAGAACATTTAACGAGTCCCCTTGCGATACCTATATTTCCAATCTATTTTTCCAGAGACTTTCACTAATGATTTGATTCACTCAACATCTGTCAATGGATAACAATTGGGCACTCACAACTATAAGGTGATGATGGAATACCTAGGTCCCATGATTCAGAAATTAGAGAGAAAATATAGACACATGTCAAGTTGAACCAGAATATAAGAGGTCATCTATTTATAGGCCAAATGTACAATAGAGAGAATGAGCAAAATACTGTCAGAGGAAAAGGTGCTTACTGTAGGTGGAAGCAGATACAGTTGGCCTCAGGGACAACTTGAAGACTTGTAGTATATAGATAAGGATAGAATACTCTGAATCAGACTTTGATGGTGGAAAGAATTCCAGGGATCATCTTGTCTCATAAAACTTCCTCTTACACTGCTCTAGCACTCTGAAGGGGTTATGTAGCTTACTCCAAACCATCCTATTTGTGGCATGAAGTATTTTTTAAAAGATGAGAAAAATGAGAAAGTTGAGTAGTATAGATGCATGAACTATATTTTGGGGATGATATATTGACCAGCTAAGTAAGGTAAATAGTACAGGTAAATATTGGTTGGAAAAATAAATTCAGGCCAATTTCTAAAAATGCTATGTTTTGAGTTTGGAATTTATTTTGTCAACAGAAAGGAATGTAGGCATGTACTTGAGTTGTGGATTCTTATAATTAAAGTAGTATTTTCCGAAAGATTAATTTGGTAATTATGTCCCTGATGTATTGAAAATTGTCAGGACTGACAAAGGCCTGGATAACACTAATGTAATCAAAACAACAGTCTCAGATGAGAACAGTGATCTCTAATAATATTAAGAGAAGCCAAGAGCATTAGGAATAATATCAAGTATAATGACTAGGTTTCAGGTAAGGTTGTCAGGAGGTGTCAGGCAGTGGTGATTGTCAGATGGGAACCAGAGTAGAAAACTGAAGGATCAAGGGGACATTGAGAGGAAGAGGCATGGGCCAGGACTAGAGAGTTCTGGAAAGGCCCAAGAGCTCAGTCAGAAATGAGCTAGTGTCTAGGAAAATAATCCAGAATGGAAATGAGCCTGGGCACTGCAGGCCAGAGCAAGGTAACAGCAAGGCTGCAGCAAGCAGGCAGAAATCAGGTGGGCTCAGACATGAGGAAGGATATAGCATGCCCCAAGGAATGGCCAAAGTCAGAAAATTTGGAATGGACTCTGAGATTATAACCCAGACCTGCTGACTAAGCAGCATCAAACAAAAAGATTCTGTGAGCAGAGAAGTTTAGAATTCAGCTGTGAGTTCACAGATAATTGTGGAGGCCCAGCATTAAGCAACATTGATACTGCCAATGGGAACATCCCAAAGGCAGATGAAATGTTTTCTTATGATATCTGAAAATCTGGAGAAGCTTGAAAGAAAGGAAGACAAGGAAGAAACAAGTGGAAATTTAATGTTTAAAAATATACAGAAGTAATCACAGAAAAAAAAACTACAGGAATTTTTGTACAGTAGCTATTTTAGTAGTTAGTACTGTTTTTATTCTTAATTATATGGTTGGGTTGGGGAAACACAGTGGAAGCAGAACATAAAGTTGTTGGTGATACTAGGTGTACTTCTCTGGTACTACTGGATATTGAAGAAAACTTTGCCCCAACTGAAAAGTAGCTTAGATGTTCCTTGCTATGTTAATAAGGAACTATCTTACCCGAGAACTGCAGAAGAAGTAGGATGGAGAGGGAATTCATCCAGGTCTGAAGACAATGATTTACTTCTTTGGAGAATAAAAAAGGAGAACAGCAAATAAGGTGGAACTGGGTTCCAGGAAGAATGGTGAGTTTGCATTTTGTCCAGTTTCATGTGGAACTGACAGAAGGTCCTTGAAAGAAAATTTTTTACTAGCCCCATAAAAACGCAAACTAGCTGGAAATGCAGATATTTGCCATCACACATGAACTGAAAATTGAAAGTGGATGAGAGAGGCATCTTTGCTTATTATTGCTGGTCACATCAACTAACTGTTATTTAAACAAAATTGTTTCTGTTACTTCATTTTGAAGATGTCCACTCATTCTATACTAACAAGAGCATGAATGGCTATGGTAGACTTTGGCTTCAGCTACACTGGCTCATAATTAGATATGCAACTATTGAGGCTGTCCGTTGCCAACAGAACTGGAAGTATCATATAGATTAAAAAGGAGACCTGCTTGCAAGGAGCTGGAGGGTCAGAGGCTAATGGCAGGCTAGTCATCAGCAACCACCAAGTATCTGCTAAACAAAGCAGTTTACAGCTCTACCAGTCAAATGAGTTAAGTCTGGCTCATGTCAGCCTTTGAAATTTCAGGGGAGATGTGGCACAAAGTTTCTCTCTTGAGGTTTTTAATATTTTCTGGTTTCTATCTTTGCCTTTATCATGGCATCCTGAAACTTCTACCCTATTCCAGCCTAAACTATATAACCAACATGAAAATGTAAAAGGTCAAAATAAACAAAAGTATTCTGTGGGGAAAATTGCCTTGAATAAAGATGCATTTAAGTTTATAGAATTTCTGAATATTGAATATAGTGGCTGAATACCTCAGGTCCTCATTTTTTCCACGGATGCAGCTTTAGTGCCATTAACTATGGGTGAACGATGGGGTGAGTGTGACACTGTAAATGCAGAGACAGGTCTGGGTCCATTGGCTTGGTGATAGCAAGGATGAGTGTGTTTCATGCCAGCCATGTTGAAATACACCCAATTTTGAAATGACAATTTAATATAAGCAGCCAAACATGGACTTAGTCCAACCTCAAATGTCCTACTAAAACTGTGTGATGGCTCATAAAGATAGCTCTATCTCCAGGAATTTTATGGACTAAAGCAGTATGTTGAAGTGATAGATAGCACCCCAATACCTCCATTAAAATCTCTGTTGGTGTTGTTTTGGACCACCATACAGTAGACGGGAACTAAGTACAAAGTCTTCATTTTAATTCTGATTCTGCACATGACTTAATCTTCCAATTAAAAAAAAGTTTTAAATATAACCAATTCAAGAATATTTTTCATGCTTATAGCTTTGAGAAGGCATTTTCTACTGTCATTAATGTCCCTTTTGTAAGAATCTATAATCTTTATTGACATGTTTCCTTTCAGAATTCACTGCCATGAACACAACTCTCAAAACATCTGGCATTTTTAAAAACTTCAAATAATGAGAATCATAATGACACATTGGTTTTTCCTTTTTTCTTTAGTTTGCAGGGAGCTCAGAGCTAAAAGCAGTGGTGAATTACTTATCCCAAGTGTTAGATCCCCTTCCTATTTTTTGATCTGCATTTCCCCATTTTTAAAAATCTTTATTTTATAAGAATATTTTGGAAAGTTTTTAAGTCCTTCAATATTTGGAGGCATTTTTACAGGGGTAAAAAATGTTTTTGTTTTTGTTTTTGTTTTTTTAAAAAAGCTATTTCTTTGCAGGGAAATGGATGGCATTAGAGCAGATTATGCTAAGTGAAGCTAGCCAATCCCTAAAAAACAAATGCCAAATGTCTTCTTTGATATAAGGAGAGTAACTAAGAACAGAGTAGGGATGAAGAGCAGGAGAAGAAGATTAACATTAAACAGGGATGAGAGGTGGGAGGGAAAGAGAGAGAGAAGGGAAATTGCATGGAAATGGAAGGAGACCCTCAGGGTTATACAAAAGTACATACAAGAGGAAGTGAGGGGAAAGGGAAAAATAATACAAGGGGGAGAAATGAATGACAGTAGAGGAGGTAGAGAGAGAAGAGGGGAGGGGAGGGGAGGGAAGGGGGGATAGTAGAGGATAGGAAAGGCAGCAGAACACAACAGACACTAGTATGGCAATATGTAAATCAATGGATGTGTAACTGATGTGATTCTGCAATCTGTATATGGGGTAAAAATGGGAGTTCATAACCCACTTGAATCAAAGTGTGAAATATGATATATCAAGAAACATGTAATGTTTTGAACAACCAACAATAAAAAATTTAAAAAAAGAAACACACAAAAAAAATAAAAATTAAATTAAAAAAGCTATTTCTTTTAGCTCTTCATTATCTGGGCTTTGCCTGTTCATTGTAACTCTAGATGTGACTCTAGATGATTTTCCCACCATGATCTGATTCACTGAGTCAGTAATAGTAATGTACAATGTATTATTATCTCACCAATGAGCTTACCACAGGATTGCATTCCTACTTATTATACCCCAAACTAGAAGAAGGTGGATTGAAGGTGGGAGGTCAGAGAAGGTGAGATGCAGGAAGAGCAAGAGAGGAGTATGTAGTCCCATGAACGAATGAGAATAAAAGTGTGTTTGAGTAATATTCATCAAATATTGTCAAATTCTTTATATCTCTGGTGATCTAACATCCCCATTAGATTTATAAGTGAGAGGGTGTTATAATGGCAGTGCTTTGGGATTTCACAGAGGAAAGAGAATATATGAAATTTTGATCATACACAAGATCCACTGAGGCAAATGCTAAAATCGTCTTGTAGACAATTAGATGTATTTTGAGTCTATACTTGAACTTAGGTACTAAAATGTTTTGCTGTTATACAAATTATTTTGATCTTTGCAATTTTTGGATTGAATATAACAATTTTTAGGCTATTTCAAGATAAAATCAACTATGAGATTTATAACTGCTAATGAAATCATAGGGTACCCAACAAAACAAACTTCTGCATTGAGGTTTAACTGATCTTTTAGGTCAGAAATTTCTGTGAGAAATTATGAATGAATTTATTCAATGAGAAATAAAATCACTAAAATATGCTGATTTCTTTTACTGTCTAAGAACTGAAATAATACTCATATCTTCAAAGAAGAAAGAAAAGTCATTTTTTGTCTTTCACTGAAATTTAAAAGTAAGAATTGAGATTTTTGTTGAACTTTCTTACATAGAAAGAAGAAGGTGATGTTCAGAAAGTAATATTGCATTTTGAAATTGATGTACATTAAGAAACAATAATGTACCCAAATCATAATTAATAGCAATCTCCAGGTTTTGTAAGACTGATAGAAGAAATCCAGCAAGAAAGGACTGCTAGAATATGGATGCTTATTTTAACAGTATTATTTCTTCTTCATGGAGAATTCTTAATCTTTTTGATGCTGGAAAATTCCGCCTAGCATTAACACTGATGGAGTTTATATAATGCTGTAGGATCTCTTCATTTATATAGAATTTACCTTTCAAATTTATCAAATAAACAGGGCCAGTTTTTGTTAATTGGCCATTTTATTGACTAAACTCAATGAATTAAACATTCATTTCACTGTCACTTTAAAAAGATTACCTATGGTATTCATGATCTCTGAGACTCAGTGATCCTTACTGAAATCCAATGCTTGAAAACAAAAATGTCTGTCTTTAAGGAGCACAGGAATCTTATACAAAGCTAATTCATTTTAGTTCATTTTTACTCACTTATTCAACAGACACTTTTAGAATACTTACTGAGTTCTGATGGAGACAACTATGAACCAATTAGACCTGTCAGTTCTTTTGTCCTAGGTTTTATGGCTAGAGGTGGTAGGTGACTTTCTTGTTACAGTAAACTTAGGGCAAGGCTAGAAGTTTATATAAGGGTATGGGGGCCATGGGATCCCTAACTCATAAAGTGGTCAGTGTGAGAACAGAGAACCATAGACAGAGCTTCCCAAACAAAATGAACAAAGCAACTGGAAGGGGTGATGGACAGAGATTGATGCAAGCAGTGGGACCAACAAGAGGAAATGGTTGGCCTGTGTGGAAGAAACACAGGGGACACCTGTCCCAGAGGCTATGATTCTGCCCATCAGCAGGAACAGGAGCCTTCTAAAGAGGGGATTCAAAGGCTACATTCCATGTGTTCTCGGTTGGAGTTGTAATTTACGTATTAATTTGGGAGACAGTCATCTCTGAGATCTTCTGGTGCCATCCCCAAAGTCTGAATTACTTTGTTTTTAGGGTGTGTGTGTGCTCAAGAACAGATAAATCTGTCTAAAATGGGGAAGAAAGGTCTGGTTTTCCCACAATATTAGGGGGGATATGTTGGGGAGAAGCAGAGATAGAGGAAGAGAAAGAAATATATCCATTTCAAAAATAAGTTGCAGTGGCAGAGCATCAAGGGCTACATTCAAAGCATAATGTGGACCACTGTTACAGGGGATCAAGACCACAGGAAAGGAAGCATTTTAGTGATAAGGTTGGACTATAACTAAAGCAATTGTGTTGACAAACTATGCAAACTTTAAGTGATATTCATAATCTAAATTGATAGGAGATAATAATATTCAATGATGTTTTGGTTTGGGGTTGGAATGACCCCCAAAGACTCATGTGTTTAAGGCATGAATGCAGCAATGTTCAGAAGTAGAACTTTGGAGGAGTCATTGGATCATGAAGGTGCTGCTGACTTCATCAGAGGATCTATCCATTGGTGTATTAATAATTCTATGACATTAGAGGGAAGTGATGGAAACCATAGGAGATGGGGCCTAGTTGGAAGAAGTAGGTCTCTGGGGGAATGCCTTAGAGGGATATTTCTAGTCTCCAGTCTCTTTCTCTGAGTCTCTTTCTGCTTCTTAGCTACCATGAGTTGAGCAGCTTTCCTCTGCCATGTCTTGTCACCATGATGTTTCTGCCTCAGAGCCAGGTGACCTGGACTAAAACTATATAAGAACAATTATTTTTTTCCTCCTCTAAGTTGGTTTCAACAGATATTTGTCACATCACCAAAAATCTGGCTAACAAAAACAATAAGATGGGGAAGGAGAAGGAGGAAGAAAGATTAGTTAAAAATGGGACCCAGATATTACAGGGCAGTTAGGTGGAAGGTAGTGATTTTTCATTGTGCAAATAATGTAGGAGGAAAGACAGGGCTAGAGGACAGATGATTAATCTATTTGGGGTATACTAATTTGGGATTGTCCTTGAGATATGGACAAATGAAAAATTCAGAGAAGAACTAAAAGTTATCAATCTATTAAATAATTACAATCTTGGAAGAGTACTTTGATAGATAAGAATTAAAACCATGGAAGATATCTAGGAAAGGAAAATACAAGTTGAGAAAGTGTCTAGGATTGAGAATTAAAGGGAAAGTACAGATTTAGGAAACCCTGGATTATTGAGAAAGTACAGCTAAAGAGGCTCAAGACAGTCAAGGGAAGTGAATAGTTCAAGAAGTAGGAGGTGGTCAGCCATTCAAATATCTCAGAGAATTCAAGTACGATAACACTGAAAAGTACATACTTTATGTACTACCTAAGATTTCATTGGTGACTATAGATAAAGGCCAGTGCATTTGGTTAGCAGAGGCAGAAACTGTATTTGAGAAATACTGGCCAAAGAATACCCCCCAACCCACCCCCGAAAAAAGTTGATGGATATAGGCTAGTAAATAAGAAGAGGTTTCAGAAAAGTAAAAAGGTGTAATTGAGATCCCAGGAAAGATGGGTGTTAACGGATTCCATGCCATTTATCAAGGGTTTAGTTATAAAAAGAAGTAGAAATCCTGCTTCCATTTGTATTTGACAAAAAAAAAATTATAAAAAGGTAAGTGTGGAAAATTTGAGATTTAAGTAGCAACAATCTGAAAATTTTCATCCCAATGGCTCCTATTTCTTTGTGAAACAGGAGGCGAAGGGTAAAATTATATCCTAAGAGTGAGGAAGTAGAGTTGAGGAGGGAGAGTACAGATAGGGAGGATTGAGTGAGGGAAATTAGAGGAAAGTAAAAAAAAAAAATTGACATAGTTGTTGGAAATACAGGGTCTGGGGCCAGGGAGAGCACATTCAGGAAATATATGATTGCAAGAGGTACTGGGGATTAAGATGTTAAGAGTAAAGATCACAAATTTTTAGAGTCACAATTTTCAAGAGTTCTGATGCTGTTTGGAAGGACTTAATTGCCTAAGCAAAGACCCAGAGGAGATGGAAAGATGAATGGCTGAGGGTGAGGCATTAGAATTGAGGGTTAGAAAAATCGCAAGAGTCAGTTTGACGATGTAAACCGTGTTGTCACTCTTGGGTGGAAAAAGCAGTGAAGCCTGGGTGTGGTTAACAGCAGGGTTCAAGGTATTAGAAGTCTCAGTGGGGCAAAGAATAAGTCTTTAGAGTGACTAATCAGGAAACAGTAAAATTGGGGGGTTGCTGCATGAAATTTACTGTTGGTAGAGGAACAGTTCCACATGATGACAATGTGGGCTGTGTCTAAGAGGACAGATGGCTAGAGTGAAGTAGAGGCAAAGGTCTCTGGAGGAGGGGTTCTGGGTATCAGGGGAGACATCCACACAGGTGTTGCCCAGGAGGAATTTAGTATGTGAGTCAGGGTGGAACTCTGAACAATGTGCTAGGCTTGCTAATGAGAGGGATGAAATGCAAATTTGTAAAAAGATACTGAAGAAATGATAGTCTAGGGAACCAAGTAAACACAATCTCAAATATCTTCCCTAATCTAGGAAAATGAGCAGATTCTCCCAGTGAAGATATCAGTGACTCACCGTCCTAAAAAGAGAGCCTCTAGCAAGAAGTGTGAAGAATTGAGACTTTAGACAAAATGGAGTAACATAACTTACTCAAAGTCTTCAAACAAGGAATTGTTAGGGTTTTGCCCACATCTACTGATAGGCAAGTACCAATAAGCACTGAAACTGCCTGGAGTTTTTTTTGTGACTGCAGGAATGTGCTCCCTGCCCCTGCTCTACCTTACATGGGGCAAACAGAATGGATGGGAAGGCTCACACCCGCAGGCTCAGCAATTAACAAATGGTGGAAGGAGAGAGTGGATACGTGTTCTCAACTTTCTTTGTCCCAAAATAGGACAAATGTTCTGTTCAGTTTTCCAAAGTCCTCAGAGGCTACAGTTGTTACAGCAGTAACTTGTTCATTAATTCACCCTGCACTGGTCTCCTTCCCTTGTCTGCCTCACCCCCATTCTCTTAGCTTCCTAGAATTGGGATTGTCAGTTAAGATGCAGAATGCCCAACTAAATTTTAATTTTACATAAATAACAAATTATTATTTTTATTACATGTCTGATATATCGTATAGACTGTAACTTACACTAATTTATTTTTAGTTTATCTGAAAGTATATCTGAACTTTTACATTTTTCTTTACCAAATCTGTCTAACCTATCTGAGACTGCCTTTCAAATTCTCTACTTGTTTTCATATCCTTGCCTCAGGGTCTGCTTCTGATGGATTCTAAACTAAGACAGTCAATGGCTATCCTGGAGGGATGAACTTTAAAGAAGAAAAGACTCTGATAACAAACTTCAGAAGCAACATCATACAGCAAGATTCAAATCAGATCAAATTTATAAAGGGCTATTGCTCTAATTCTGGCTATAAACTCAAATTACCAGGAAAAGCCTACAAAGCCAACCTCAGCACATTTTGTCTGATTTGTAGAAGCCATCACCTCATCAGAAAAACACCTGTTACCCAGTCACCTTTATTAAACTCAATGCCAAGTATCATTAGTACAGTTATGCTGCGATAATTTTCTGTTCATTCCATCACCAAATGTTCTAAATGTCTATCACTGGAAAACAGCCTCTCTTTCAATAAAATAACTGGGTAAGAAAAGAGTTTACTGCATATTGTTTGGACCCTCCATGAGTCACCATTTCCCAATATTGGGTTTGATTACATTAACACTGGGGATCCCAAATGCATTATTGTTAATGAATTTTCAAACTGACACCTGGGTTTTGTTTTTAATAATTTAATTAAAATCCCAAGTGTTTACGTGTTGCTATTCCTCCTGAGTGAGCCCTCTGCAAATTCTGGGTGGGATCTACTTTATCCATTTACCCAACCACATTATCAACATTTTGCAGGCTGATATTTGCTAAGCCCCAAATCCTTATTTCCATGATTCTTGTTTTTATTGCTTTATTTCTTCCAAGCCTTGATGGAAGTATGGTTTCATTTGTTCGTCAGTGCAAAAATAAGCTGTTTAGAGCATCTACATCTCCCCAACATATCGGGTGATTCCTTTGTGTCAAATTTCAATAGCAGAAGTTCACTTTGTTTATTACTTTTGTTCATGTGCTGTGCATACAAATAACTGGCACTAATAAGAGGTTGTACTCAATTCAGGTATAAAATTTGTTCAAGTATTGAACAAAAGTGTTAGTTTAGGAGTATTATAACTTCTGTGAATATTTAAAATGATGTCCTATTGGTGCTGTCTAATTTAGGCATTCATATTATTGTTCTTTTAATGCAATGCTTGGCTTGATAATTTTTTTCCTTATGACAGCAACAGATAGCACTACTCTTTGGTAGTATTAGAAAACCTGAAGGTGACAAAGAACACTTGAAAGAAAATGATTCTCACTTTCTATGCATTCACAGGCATAGAAAAAAAAAAGGAATTTCCATGTTAAGTTTACTGATTCCAAAGTGTCTTTTTAGCAACACTCAGAATGCCGGAGAGTAAGCTATGTCCTGAGTCCTTGACTTTGCTTCTGTTAAATACTTGCTTGAAATCTGTGAGGTGCTGGCTAAAAGAAAATCAACAGGTGGCAGGCAGAGACAAGTGTCTGGTCTGAAACTTCCATTTTGGAGTAACTACAAAACCAAGTAGAGCCTGGGGAACTGGGCACCATCTTTCCAATGAATCATCTTCCGAAAATGAGAACTCAGATCCAGCCTAGAAGGAGAATGTCTACAAAGGAAGCTCTTCAGTGTTCTTATTCCTCTCCCCTGCCTGTGTTAGCTCCACCATTTTGAAATCTCAGGAACCTGGACCTATGCCAGAGTTTTAAGGAAAATAATCTCCTGATTCACAAATCATGAAATTGCTTGGATATAAATGAGATGTCAACGTGCATGAAGAGAGCTATCTTCATTTGATTTCATTTTACATTCCTGATGGCAGGTCAGGATTTTCCCTATGGAATGAATGAAAGGAAGAAATCCGTCCCAGAAGAGTTTCTAAGGGTCACATCCAAAAGGATGCAGAGTTGCACAGAATCCTCCTATCTGCCTCATTCTGAAGCCTGCATAGTTCTAATAATCAAAACCAGATGGTTTTTCCATGTGCAATGCAGACCGACATGTAATTACAACAACCATGATACTGCTGTCCACTTTCATTGGTCCATGTGGTTGACTCTATGATATATTTGATTATGACACAATAACTTAGATTGATTTCATGAGGGGCCACTGTGATAAGGTATGCCAGGCTCTATATCCCACCTATGGCAGAGGGCTTACTACCCAGCCAGCTGTTTCTAATTCAGCTGGATAATTAATTTTACTTAACTTTAAACACATTCTGAGCAATTTTTACATCATTTAGAGTTTAGACTATGTTTCATGAAATAAGAGCAACTAGCCAAGATAGGTGAACATTTAGACAATATGGGAATTTATCATCCTATGGGATAAGCTACTTGGTTATTTCATGGAACTCACAGACCATTTTTAAAAATTACTTTTTATTTTCACAAACCAATTTTATCACTTGAACTTAGCTTGCTGCACCAATGTTTGCCAAGATGAAAGCTCTTTCACAATGCTGTCTTCAGACCATAACTTTTAATCCTTCATGCTCTCTCACCTTCATAAGGTTTTTGAAAGATCTAAGTTGAATACTAAGAATTCATAGGCATTTTTCTTAAAGTTTTCTGAACCCCCTGCAAGCCACTTGCCACTGTTTGTAGAGCACTCCTCAGAGTATTCTGGAAGCCAATTGTTGATGTGCAGTTTTTCTAAAGACTTGGGACAAGGGCCACATCATTTTAATCTGGGGACTGACTCTTTTGAGCAAGTCCCAGATAAAGTTAGTGATTTACAAAAGCTTTTATCCGTCTCCTGATGGCTTTTACAGAGTGGAACACTACATGACCCATGTGATTTGTTTTCATTTACAAAGGTGCAGAGGCTTTGAATTTAAAAATGGAACGTTTTCTTCTGGTGCCAAATGTAAACAATTTAACATCCATTTCCCATCCAGCTATTTTACCAGTTCAAAAGAGTTTATATGAATCTTATCTGTATTATATTTCCTGCTGATTGGCAGTGCCTCCTGCTTCAGCTGGGAAGCCAAAAATGTGCTGGCTCGGATTTGAACAGGAAAGGAATAACAAAGAAAACTGGGAAATAAATGTAATGAGTGGTTATGGGGTGCTGAAAACTATACTTATCGTTTCTTATTCTTGTGGAGTTGGTGCTGCCATATTGATTTGTGCCTGGGAAGTCTTTTATGGAAATGTACAACAAAAGCTTCAGAGTATTTTGTCAACAAGAAAATACAGTTTACTCTATCTTCAAAGTCCCCATCTAGTCCTGATTTGAACAATTCCATATTCCTTGCTGCTGAGATTTCCCTGAGCTCTGGAGGAGGTTTGCATTGGATACAGTAATTCACCATAAAACATAAGAGCCCCACAATGTCACAGAGCATGTTTTCAAGGCCAGGGAAACAACTCTGCAAGGACGGTGAGGAGTCCAGAGGATGAAAAGAACTGTGGCTATTCCAGGACAACTTAAAGTCGGTTTACTGAGCCCTTGAGACCCATTTTTCCCCCTTCCAGAATGTGAAAGACATTTATTTGGCCTATTGTTTGAAGGCCTTAAGTCTTTCTCACATTCAGGGCCTGCATGATTGGAAAGGAGAAGAGGAAAAGAGCAAAAACAGCCGTCTAGACATTTCCTAGTGGAATATCATATTTAGAAACCATTTTCCTTGCCTTGTCCTAACAATACATTATGAACTGAGAACAAAGTTAGATTCCCAAACTTAGGTTCTATTGTAAGGAAGAAAGGCAAGAGGTATGAAATTTTTTAAAAAAAATTAACAATCAATTTTTGCTTTAAGCTCACATTGACCATAGTTTCTGTCAAAGGCACTTCTGTAGCTGTCCTTTCCAGAATGTTCCAACCTTCCCCAGCCCCACATTCCCTTATACCCACCCTTTACATCACCCACAAATTTTACTGTATTCTCAAGCCTCAATTTAATGAACTTCCCATATGTATGGAGAGTATGTTATTTATTTTTCACTAAATACCCTAACCAAAAGGTGATATCATGACTATCACTACCATATAATGGTTGGGTGTTTATAGTAATGGTAGGGCATAGTTATAAGATAATGTTAGTCCTGACTAAAGAGGAGCAGTGTGAACATGCGTTCTGAAGCTGTATAGGCAAAATAATGGTAGAAAGAGCAAAATAGAATACCCAGGTTCCAGTTTGTGAGGAAGCATGTAACATCTCTGAGCCTCCCTTTACTCATCAATAAAATGAGGGCACAGAGTCTGATAATCTGGAAAATATCTGCTTTTAAAATTTTCTTTTTAAGTTTTTGTGTGATTGTTGCATTTCTGGGAAACTCTTTCCCTGAAAGTCACTTCCTGGCATTAGATGCCCTTACTATGAGGAGCACCAAGTGATTTCCTAGAAGACACATGTACTGATCTTCATTTTTATAATTCCCTTTGTTGAATGTTTCCTACCCTCCTGTTCTTTTATTTGCTGCTTGCCTTTCTCTCCCTCTCTCCCCCAACCCCTTTTTCTCCTTCAAAAAATATACTGATTTCCTTCCCTGCATTTATACATGGTTACCATTGGAAAGGTCATTGATTATTTGGACAATGACAACAAGATATTTCATTAAAAGCTAATCTCCAAATATTGAGCAGCTCTAGAGATGGAATATTCTCATTAAGTTCATTTGATGATATGCAGTGTATGCAGTTAAATTTGAAGGAGGATGCACATAATTTCTTAGCTTCAAAAAACCTAGCTCCTCATAGAACACCTCAAGTTAAGATTATTTTTGAGGAAGGTAAAAGTTTAGTCAACTGATACACCTAAATGTTTACATTTTACATCTTACAAAATCTTATCAGCTTTTCATCACTGTGACTATTATACCTGACAAAAATAACTTCTAGGCAGAAAAGTTTCAGAGGTTTAGTCCATGGTCAGCTGACTTCATTACTCTGGGCCTGAGGGAAGACAGAACATCATGGTAGAAGCATGTGGCCAAAGAAAGCTTCTCAGCTCATGGCAGCCAGGAAGGAGGGAGGGAGGAAGAGAGAGAGAGAGAGAGAGAGAGAGAGAGAGAGAGAGAGAGAGAGAGAGAGAGAGAGAGAGAGAGAGAGGACAGAAAGAAGCTGGGGTCAAAATATAGTCCCCAAGGGCATGCCCCATGACCTATTTCCTCTAGCCACAGATATCACCCTGTGGTCCGTTCACAATATGAACCTATCAAATGGATTAATTCACCTATGAGATTACAGCCTTCACAATCAAATCACTGTGGTAAAGCCCCACCTCTGAGCCTTGCTGAATCAGGGATCATGCTTCCAACACATGGGTTTTGTGGGGGACATTAAAGTTCTAAACCATAACACCAAGACACTAGTCCTATAGGAGTAGTGCCTGGCTCAAAATAAATGCTCAGAAAATATATGTGAAAACATCAAATGGAAGGATGAAAAAGTTGCCTTTCTATTGTATATTTCATTGTACTAACTGACTAATAAATGGTTGTTATTATGTAGACTACTTCATTGAAGATGGAAAAATAATTTTAGTGGGTCTCACACACTATCCTCCGTTACCTATTTCTTTTCTTCCCCAAGAGAAAGCTATGAGCCTTATTAGTTGCCCACACTATTTAGGCTTTATTGAAATTTTAAACTATATAGAGTTTTGTCCTAAGCCACTAGCATTTTACATAGCTAATCTGAAGCTTCATTCACAATGTGATGGAGAGACTGATAGGGGTGTTTTTAGGTTTATTTACCTGGGGTCATTGTCTGGACCTTTGTCATGTATCTTATTACCCAGTTTTTAAATATAAGTGAGGGAGTAGGACACATACCATATCCAGCTTCCCTCATGACATTAATTTTGTAGCTCTATGAAGGCAGCAGTGATGTTCACAGAATGGTTTTGTTTATTTTAATATACAATGTATATATATGATGGCATTGATCACTATATTTAAGTAGTGAGATGATTGATGGGTTTTAACTTATTATTTAAACTTTTAATCTGAACATTTTTACAATGAAAGTATATGATTTTGTACTCAAATGACATAAAATAAAGTCCATCTACTTAGAGAAAAAACTAACTCTAGGGGGAAAGAAAAGATAACAGGAACAAAATATTAGTGTCCATATCTAGTCCTAGAGCTGAGCCCACAATTTGTTGACTCCTTCTTGGAGATTCTTAGTAACTCAGGACAGGGCCTATGAATGCACACATTTAACAAACTTTAGGATGGCAGTTTGTTTTTGTTTTTGTTTTAGAGGAGGAAAAGGTTTTGAGATCATGGTTTCAGAGGTTCGGGCCACTGTGTGTTGACTCTATTCCTCTAAACTCAAGGTAAGGCAGAACATCATGTTGGAAGGATGCAGTGGAGGAGTATTTTTCCATTCATGGTAACAAGGAAGCAAAGAGGGAAAGGGGGAGGTGAACTGTTTCAGGGCACACAACCAGTGACCCACTTCCTTTAGCCCCTTGAATATACTTACCATCCAGTTAGTCCATTCAAATTAGAATAGACTGATGGGTTTATAGCCAAGATGACACTTTGAAGAAACTGGATCTAACAGCGTAACATTGTATGGATATGGTTCTTGGCTTACCTTTATGACTGAATCAATTTTAGCAAATATTATTACTTATCTATAACTATCACTCATAAGGCAAAATGCCTGCATCAAAATCTGTTTAAGAGTCTCACCATCATACTTGGTGTTTTGTTTTGATAGAAGGATCTGGGGTTAAAGAATTGTCACACTAAAAAAAGTATGATTCCACCCCAGAGAGGAATTGAATAAAGCCCAAAATGCTCAGCTCAGCATCACAGAGTTTAATTTATCTGGGTCCTAGATTCCCAGGACCCTCCAAAATTATGCCGTGAGAAAGCACAGACTGATATCTAAAGTCAGGGGAAAATCAATAGGGCAGTGGCTTGGAACCAAGTCTTTATCTGAAGCTTTGGTACAAGAATGAACTCTCAGTAACGAAATCATGGGTCATCCCCAAGCAACAGATTAGCTGGTCAGTGAACTGAACTGACTTTGTTTCATCACTAGGTTTCATTTGAAATGTCAAGGAAGACAGACTCAGAAAAAGAAAGCGATAAATGGACACTAAGAGCTTTCAACATTAGTTCACTAAGGATTAGATTTTGTGTAAGTTATCTATAATTGAAAGAATGGCTTAATGAAAATAAGTACCAGGTTGATTATGATTTTGATGCTTTGACCACATCATTAAGGTGTTGACAGAGAACAAGTAAAATGGATGGTTCAACAATAGGATGTCTTCAAATGACTGGTTCTCACCCCAGAAACAGCAATGCTGTGATATTTATGTAGTGCCTAGCCAGTGCCCAGCATTCCCTGATGTGGTTAGCCCCACATGATCTCTTTAAAGGAGACGCCGAAACACCAAATCTTTTTCAATGTCAGTGTCATTTTGGAAAAATGTTATTTATATTTTTCCATAGATTGACATCTGAAGAATTTCTCACACATTTGACATACACATACATATGTTTATGTACCTTTGTGGGACTATATGTGTTATGTAAAGATGTGTTTGCAAGTACAAGTGTGTGAGGGAAGGGAGGACATGTGAGCATGATTTATTTAGGAGGCTAATTCCCTCCCTTTTTCCTTTAAGTGATTCTCTGTCTTCACATTGTTCCAGAAGAAAAAAATATAAAAAAGGATGAAGGAAGGGGCAGAAAGGAAGAAGAAATCATCAAGAATGAAAAAAGATATGAAGAAAAGAGAAAATGATATGAAAGAATGAGCAGAGCAGAATTTATAAAAGAAGGAGTAAAGGAGTGAGTTTGAGGATCCTGGCTTTCCTCTCCCTGCACATCTTGTCTTTCCTCAAATTCTCCAGCTGCTACAGACTCTTCTGCCATGCCTGTCCCATCCATTGTCCAACCCTGTGCATGCCAAAGCTTTCTTATCATACTTCCGAACATGGTCTCCAACACTCCATTTAGAATCAGAAATTTTTTTAAAAATAATTTTCCCCATCATTAGGATTGTGCCAAGAAGCTAAAGAAAATGCAAAAGCTTATGAAGAATTTCCACCACTTTCCTATTGTTTGAAACCATGAATGGTGAATGCACAGCTCCATAAGGCCTTTCATGAGGCAGCTCTTAATTCCTCCCTCACAGCTGCAGAGACCTATTTAAATTTATGCAGAAGGATAGCAATAGCCCTCCTTCAAATTAAATTCAAACTGCCCATTACTAGGCACCCCATTATGCATTCCATTCTTTGTAGGGTTTTATTTTGAGGATGTACATTGCTGGGTAAAGAGAGGCCTTTAGGGTACAGTATATTTCAAAACACAATTAAAATAAACTCCTCAAGTGGAAATGTAACATGCATTTGTATTCTATTAAAGCCTTTGGCCTTATCAACTTCAGAGGGCTCTTTTACAAGGTCATTAGTAACCAGCCTTACACATTAAGCAACAGGCATCAGCAGCACAAAAACAAACAAGGGCCCCAAACACCACAATAACTTCCTGTACCTGTTCTTGTTTGCTTGCTGAGCCCTCCAACATTGGGAGTTGCTGAAATACATAAAAGCGTAACAGCTTGAGTCAATATTTGCCAGCCTAAGCAAGTGATTTTATTTAGCAAGATGACTGAACCCATTGAATAAATACATCTCCTGGTAGGCAGGAGAACAGCTCCAGGCAAGCACTAAGGGAAGGGCCAAGGGCAGCTCTGCCCTTGGTGTGGAGTGCGGCAGGGCCTCTGAGTCTTCAGAGGGTCTGGCCCTTGGCCCTTCCCTGCAGGTATAAGGGGTGTGGTGCCAAGGGAAAAGGAAAATGCCTCCTTTCTCTTCCAGGCTAGTGATTCTCATCACAATCACCTGGAGGGATTGTTCACACACTGATTGCTGGACTCACAGCTGCTGATTTACTATGTCTGGGGTGGGACCTGAGAGAATTCGCATTTCTAACACATTCCCATTTCCTTCAAAGATGTTGATGCTACTGGTTCTGGCACCACATTTTGAGAACCACTGATCTAGTACAGCTCTGTCCAATAGAAATGTAATGTGAGTTAAATTTCCTGTAACTATGTTAAAACACACACACACACACACACACAAATTAAGTTTAATTATACAGTTATGCTTGGTATCCATGGAGGGCAGTTTCCAGGAATCACCTGCGAATACCCAAATCCCTGATGCTTAAGTCTTATATAAAATGGTGCAGTAATTGCCTATAACCTGAGCACATCATTCCATATACTTTCAATGATCTCTAGATTACTTTTATTTTTAAAAAGTATTGTATTGGTGCATTATAATTGTACATAATGGTGGGATTTGTTGTTACATATCCATACATGCACATGATATAACAATAGAATTTGGCCAATATCATTCCCCTGTATTTCTCCTTGTCACCCTCTCCTCCCTTTTCCAAGTTCCTTTCCTCTATTCTACTAATATCCTTTTGATTTTCATGATCTAGATTATTTTCATAGTACCTAATACAATGTAATGCTGTGTAAATAGTTTTTATACTGCATTGTTTAGAGAATAACAAGAGAAAGGTCTATACATGTTCAGTCCAGAGGCCAATTGTTTCCCTGAATATTTTTGATCCACTGTTGGTTGAATCCACAGATATAAACTCATGAATACTGAGGAACAACTGTATATCCAACACGTTATTACTTAAAATATAATCAACATGCAGATTGTTATTTTATGTTCTTTCTCTTGGTAATAAGTCTTCAAGTTCCAATGTGTACTTTTCATTCACAACACATCTTAATTCTAGCCACATTTCAAATGTTCAATGGCCCCTGTGGTGTGGCTACTGTATTATAGCATAGTTCTAGATAATTCTTGACCATCCCAGAACCACAAATTCCTTATGGCTATGAGTCACCTTCAGGGGCCTGGATATTCCCACAGGGTATATCTGGCTGTGGAAGTGGAATGAACATCCTCATACTCAAGGTTTCACTAATAGTAGTTGCTAGCTGAGGGAATAAGGTTTTGAGATGAATTTGGACATAAAGTGGTGCTGAGAATCAAACCCAGGGCACAGCAGAATTTATAAAAGAAGGAGTGGAGGAGTGAGTTTGAGGAGTTCGAGAGACTGGAAGCTGCTGAGAGAGTCTAGACTTGGAATTGGCATGACCTAATTTAAGATTCACTCTGCAGCTATTGGAGGGACAGAGCCTGAATCATAGCACACATGAGCGCAAGGCCCTGTGTGGTATGAGATAGATTCAAAGAAAGGAAAAGATGGATCAATCTGATATGTATGTGTGTGATTCTGTGTGTGTGAGACAGAGAGCATTCCATTGATTCCATTTCAAGCTTCCTTTAGTTACACAACAATCCATTCCCCATAACACACCTTCAATGGATTTTTCAGAATTCTGCTCACTTCTGCTCTTGCCACATCTCATGTGTTTTCAGGGCACTTAGGTTTGGGGTCTGGAGCTAACTCAGAGCACTGCTTACACTAGTAGATACCTCACTATGCTGCAGGGCTCTCCTTCCTGGCTGTTTTTCTTTCTTTTACAAGTGGCTTGGGGGCTGACTTGAAGGAGTGATCATAAAGAGAATGATTACTTTTATGCTAGCTGCAATGAAGAGAAGACTCAGTGAGGAGGGAGTTATACATGGAAATCAATACCAGCATTGGAAAGAATCCCCTTTTGCCCATATAAGTGCTGCCCACAGGGTCAATAGCTGGAATTAACCTGGATCCTTTTTTTATTATTATTATTTTTAATAAAGCCGCTTTATGATAGACTCTGATGTGAACTCCCAGGCTGCAGCTGCACCAACGTGAAGGAAAAGAACAAATGGTGTTATCTGAGAGTTATCGCTTGTTCTGGTGGGTACCACTCCCCACTCCACCTCCTCCAACTCCCAGTCCCCAGAGACTCAGAGAGAGGAGAGTGAAACTAAGCCTCTTATGAACATAAACAGATACCAATATAAAAACAAAAGCATTCATTGCTCAGATTTTATTAGTTGTTTACTTTTGTAATATGAAATAATAAAAATTAGCTTTTATAGGTATGGCATACCGACTGCCTAGTAAATGCCAACCCTCTGATTGGTGCTCTGTTTATCTCATTTAATTCCTGGAGACCAGGGATGAGTAAACATCTCAAGGAAGATTATAAGTGGTTGACAGCCCACCTTTTACCAAAGTCTTTTTCACTCCCAAATCTGTGTGGCTTGCTGGATCAGAAAGGCTTACTTGATGGATGCTCCCTTCCTTTCTGTCTAAAATAGAGGTCAAAAGGCTCAGGTGTCTGTCTGGGTACCTTCTTCCCAGCCACCTCTAGTCATTGCTTCATTTAAGATGTACAAGGTTGGGGCTGTTAGAAATTACTTCCAGGATAATTCTAGGTCAGACCTTGAATCTTCTCTCACACTTCACAACCAATTCACCAATAAATCCTGTTAAGTCTGCCTTTATTTATATATTCATATTTACATTTTTCCCAGTAATGAAGATTGAACCCAGGGACACTCTACCACTGAGCTACATCCACAACCCTTTTCATAAGTTTTTAAGTCAGAGTCTCCCCAAGTTGCCCACTTTGGCCTCCAGCTTGCATCCCTCCTATCTCAGCCTTCTTATTTGCTGGGATTATAGGTGAGTGCTACAGCATCTGTTTTAGGTCCTCTTTCTAAAAGATCCAGACTGCGACGATGCTTTGCTGTTCATCTGCCCTGCTCATCTACTCCAGTCTGATTCTGGCTCTGTCCCCACATAGCTGCAGAGTGAATCTTAAATCAGGTCATGCCAATTCCAAGTCTAGATTCTCTCAGTAGCTTCCAGTCTCTCGAAGAGTAAAAGTCAAATTCTTTGCAATGGCCTGTAAGGCTATATATACTCACCCTGAACACACACATACACACACATGCACACATACACACGTACACAAACACACATGCACACACACTGACACACATGCATGCAAGCACGCAAGCACATTCTTCTCCAGTTTCTTCTTCTTCTCCCTTCCCCCTTCCTTGCTCACATCTCTCTGGTGACATCATCTCATGGCAGTTTTTCATACTCACCAAGCACCCTTCTGCTTCCTTTATACTAAGGATTTCCTCTGCTCCAAATACTTTCTCCTCATCTAATAAAATGGTTCATTCCTTTACTTCCATCTGGTGTTTTCTTATCAGAAAGAATTTTACCCTGGCTATCTTATAAAAATAACAACCTTCATTCCTTTTCACCCTCACTTTGCTGAATTTCTCTCTGGCACTTTCTACTGCCCAACATATTAAACATTTATTTACTTGTTTGTTGCCTCTGTCTCTCCCACACCCTCACCCTCTGCATCAAAATAAAATTTCCATAGAGATTTGTTTGATTCACAGCCCAAACAGTTCCTGGAATAGTTTCTGACAGGAAGAAGGTGCTCTGTAAATATTTGTGGAAAGAAAGAAAGAAAACCATTTGGGTGCCACCACACAAGGAGAGAGGAACAATACAATGAATTTTAGAGAGATGATTGGGTATCCACATACAGAGAACCTCCCCCTTCCAAGTTAATCTTGACTGACTCCCTAAAGTGCAAACTCCAGAGGAGTTTCTAGCTGGGAGTCAACACTTGTTCAGCCTGATACCACTTCAGAAGCTTCTCTACACCTGGCATTCCTGGTATTGAATAAAGCAAGCACACCACAATGGGCTATGTTGTTTCCCATGATTCTCTGCATTTCTCAGAACTCAGAGGAGGACAAATTGTCATCAGTGGGGGTCTTCAGGTGGTTATTCAACAGAGTCAATCTGAAGCCTCCATTCTTTCTGCTTAGCTGTGCTGTCCCAGCTTTCTGAGTCATTTAAGGACAAAGGTATAAAGAAGAAAAACTGACAATTTGTAGACTTAACCCAGTTTGTGTGTAGATAGTTTCTTCAGGGTGATGCACCATACCTTGAGCAAAGTGGCCTCCTAAGATGGGTATTGAGACTGGAGCAGAGTTAGAGAAAGCTGGTCTGCTACTTAGGACAGAATGAAAACAGGGATCAACATATATTTTGCTACTTTGGTCTTTCTAGCTGAACTGAACTCAGCAGCTCTAGAGATGATAATGTTAGTAAAAAGTCTCAACCTCTCAGCATAGAGAACTAAACTCCAAATTGATACTTGCCAGACAGCAAACTAGACTAAATGTTCGCCTACATAGATCTAATCTGTAATATGGCAATTTCCACCTGTCTCTTTAATATTCTCTGGTTTGGGGGGGGGGGGTTCTTGCCATACATGGCTGGGCTACCTTTATTTGTTCTATTAACCAGTAATTCCTAAATCATCACGATCTCTTGTTTGGCATAGGCAATCCCATTGTAGATATGTGTATCTCATGATCCAGAAGAAATGGCCTGCTTCAAAAAAGACAGGGAGGAAGGGCCTCCCAGCAATATTTTAGATAGTTCAGCATTCATAGCAGGAGAATAGTTCACAAGGGTAATATATTCTGGGAGTCTGCTGGAACGCTCACCTGACAAGAGCCCTGTTGAGATGTCGTTCATTCCCCCGGGAGCTTTTCTGTTTATACATACCTTTACTCATCTTTCAGCTGAATAAGAAGTTGAATGGAAACTTCAGTGTTTGAGATCACAAAATGGGTTTGATGCTCTAAGGACTTTGATATGGAGAAAACCAGAGTTAACAATCCTTATGTATAGGCTAGTTCTAAAATCCTAGAATTTGGGAATTGTGTAGGACTGTAGAGATTGCTTCAGATGCAGTTAGGTATGGTAACCACTAGCCACATGTGGTTATTTACATTAAAATTAAAAATAATTTAAATCAAATAAAATTAAAAATTTAATTTCTTATTCATACCAGCTGGTCAAATGCCACGTGGGGCTAGTGGCTACATATTGGGCAGCACAAATAGAGAGCACTCTTATCACTGAGGAAAGTTCTATTGAAGAGCACTTGTTAACCATTTGGACTGCTCATCTCATTTTACAGAAAAGAAAACAGAGTCTTATGCAGGTCAAGTTAAAGTGTCTTTCCCTCTTGACTTTCAGTGTCTTGGCTATAATGAGAAAGGACCCACTTTGTCTTACTTCTTTTCATGCGACTGACCATCTAATGATAGTGTTAGCTGTTATCCTGTCAACACCCAGCACAAACACAAATGAAAGAAACCAAGCTGGTGACATAAGTAACTGGTATGAGTAATTATAAGGTGAAATTAAAATAAAGTCAGGAAATTTTGCCTTCTCTGTGAAACCCACCAGGACTAATATGAAGGGAAGAGACAGATTTTCCTAAACACTGTGTTTAGATGTATAGCTCACAGAACTACCTCATTACTATGGGACTTCAATTCTTACTTACCCAATAAATGCATTTTATCCTGTTTCTTTGGTTTTGTATAATGAATGTCACTTGGGATTTTAATTGCCTAAGTAACATGAAGAAAGCTTTCCTACAGTGTCCATGGGACATATTTAGAAACACTTGGGCCACAGCAAGGAATAAGCACTAATGGTGATGGCTACTATCACCTGTGTAGGGAACAACTATTTTCAATTACCTTGTAGATGGAAAGCTAAGGAGTCAGGGGAGCAGACTATGATTCTATGGTTAAGAACTCACAACTAGAAGAAGGCTGGGTAATTCCTATGAAAACTGGAACATATTTATATACAGGAATCTCTCTCTAATAATTTGCTCAATTTTTTTATGCACTTTAAGAATCTCATATTTAGGCCAAGAAATCCAAGAAAATACTACCATTTTCAAGGTTGACATAAATCTAAGAAAATTTTAGAGCTCCTAAGGGTCAGGGAAAGTATTTTTATTCATTTATATTCCCCATCACTCAATTCTGTCTCTGGAACACAGTATGCAGCCACTGTCTGAGGGAGGAAGGAAGGAAGGAAAGAAGGGAGGGAGGGAGGGAGGAAATGATTTCTATACACTGTATTCTCTGATTTAACCCACACTCCAGATCACATATCACCCATTTATAATGCCATGTGCTAGTCTTCTATGTTTACCCTTTCTCAGCCTGTTTCAAGAATCAGCTTAATCCAAGAGAAAGCTATGGGAAACAAAGATTCATACAGCATAGTATATTTTATATATTTAATAACTGATCTGTCATGGCATTTGTCTGCATTAAAAGTTGGGTATCATAAGTGGCTTGGCAGCTGTGGCCTCCAGTGAGGTTATGCTTTCTGCTCTACCTCATTCATGCAGATGGACAGCTTGGTACAGACCAGCTCTCATGTGCTCCTAGGGTAGGTCCAATAGCTTAATGGTGGGAGGTGCTTCCCATACAATAGATTTGGGACCTTTGATGTGCTGAGTAATTTTATTCTCCACTTCAAAGGCTCAAAGGTACACAACTACTAAGTGGTGAAGCTAGAATTTGTCCAAATTCAAAGCTACCATTCTTTCTGCTATATGTTGTTTTGGTCCAGTTGTTTTATTGGCATGCATTTTGGAGAACAAAGCAGGGAGACATTGACATCAAATAGGTATTGTATAATTTATATGCCAGATTTTAACTTTGTAATAAAAATGAGAGACTTGTAGATAATAAAAAAAAAAACACAAGTTGGTCTGATGTTCATGGCTTCCCATTATTGTTCCATCACTAATTTATAAAAGTGTCATGTAGTATCTAGCTGGTACCATCAGGTCACTCTGAGTTTTGTCTTTTTATGTTTTTACTCCTGGATCTAATTTTCATGTGGACAAGTTTCAGAAAGTTATGAGACCTATTCTAATACTAGTGTAGCTAAAGACTGACAGATCTTGCTGACCATCTGGTATTAGAAAGTACAACCATTTGTCCTGGAGTCCTCTTCATGTCTTCATTAGGCATCTGGAAATAAAAATAAAGGTCTGGATTGAAGAAATCTTAGGGCCTTAATTCTAACTCTCAGAGAATTAAACATCTTGAAGTACTGGGATATAGTTATGTTCCTAACAACCTGCCCCTCTTCTTGGCAACACCTAATACACTTGGATTTTCTTGACTCTTGTCAAGTATCCTTGCAGACTATGCATCTCTTGAAGGCAGAGACTGTGAAGTTCTTTTGAACATAATGTCCCAGGACATAGCAAGCACACAATGCCCTGTCAATAGGTGGCACTAAAATGTTATTGAAATAAATGTATGTTTAAGACACCGAGCTCTGTGAGTTTCATGCTGGTTTACTCTCTTTTACACAGGTTAAAGGTTGGAGAACTAGACTGGAGAAAAAAATATAACACATGCCTCTGATCAAGGTGTCTTTTAAAATGGTGTCTTTTGTTCAGTGGGTGCAAATCTGTACATGTGTGTCTTAAGTAAGGTAGAAAGGAAGAAGTTTGTCCTTAGGATCTCCCTGGCAGGACAGTTGTCCAAAGATGAATGCCAAATGAGAAGGAGGAGCAAGCTGGAGTCCTTGGAGGGTTTTCCTGCTCCTGGAACATTCCTGCTTTCAGGGGTATGTAGGAATATCTAAATAGATAATGGTTGACAGACAACTGCATTCTAAGGAACAATCACTTCCCATAAGTAGTACCAAAGGAGAGCTCACCCACTGGAGGGTCCCAGATGGGAGTCCAGCAATTTTTCTCTCATCTTTTTCCAGGAGTGGCAATATCTAAAGTAGTTTTAGCTCAAGGGCTTTAGTAGTTTCTGGGAGAAAGACATACCTAAGCAAAGGAAGGCAGCTGTTGTAGAAAAACTGGGTCTCATACTTACTACACTCTAGATGGTTTGAGAATTGTTGACTTGAAGGTTTATACAAGCAACTTCACCCTCTCATGCATAAGGAAAAGGAAGCTGCAGACAGGGCTTCCACATTGTGGGGGCAGCGTCACCATCTGGATACTGTACAGTCCTGTGTTCTCCACTCAATTGAGGATTGATCCCCAGGAGTTTGAGCAGACTGGCTTAGGTCAGTGTCATGTAATTGCCCCTCATTACCACTATTTTTTTTACTCAATATATAAAATGTTCAGTTTACACAATCCAGTTCTGATTATGAAGAAGTCACTTAGTTTTACCTATTTGTAAATGCAATTGTTCATCCATTTAGCTTTTCTTTTTCACCAAGTGTCTATTGAAATCCTGCTATGTACTAAATGACTAGGAAAAGGACTAGTCACATCTACTACACACAGTAATTACAAATATAAAGTGAGATAATTTAAGAAATCTACTAGCAGAGAGGTGGAGAGTTAATAAATTCCTACTGTTTATGAATTTAGAAACAAACACTGACAGTGAGGGAGAGAAAAGGCTTTTTAGGATTTGGTCCAGCCAGTGTCTCAACCTTGTTACAGAAACTGGGTCATACATTGTGTTTTACTACTGAAGACTTAGAGGTGCACTTTTTTTTCCTTCAATGATAAAATTGAGGTATCAGTCTGATAATTGCCAACAGCCCAGGTAAAATGAAATCAAAGATCAATGTGTACCCATGGGCACATATTTCCCTAATTTTGCTTTGGAATTTAGTTCAGACTATAAATCATAGAAAATAGAGCCTTCTTAACAGGAAAACCACCCTCTAGGGAGCATGCAGGAAGGTGCTGCCACCTCAGGTTAACAGGAGGGCTTCCCTGGAAGCCTCCCTGAAGCAGTCCAGAGCAATGATACCAATATAGCTCTCTGCACACATTGCTCTGACAAAGATCCGCCTTTAGCTCTCCCGCCTCTCCAGCAGGTAGTTCAGCTTATACCTCACAGTTGGTTGAACAGTGCTCCTGGGTTGCCTGCAGAATTTATTTATTTCTGTTCTCTCTACTGTGGAAACATAGAGTAGAGCTTGAACGAAAAAAAATTCAAAATACCAAGAAGTGGGTGGATAACCTAGGGCCACAATGAAAAGCCAAAAAATTCTTATTGGTTGCTTTGCCTGGTGAATCAATGGGGGCTAATTAAATGTACTACTGAGAAGGGGGATATGGTGTGTTTTATAAGGCTGAGTAATCCCTTAGTGAGGTAAAGTTAAGGTTTCTCTCATAGGAAGCTGCTGACTAATGTGAGGTGGGTGGACTCTTTGGAAATGCCCTGAGCTATTCCAGCTGGTACACAAGTGAAGAACCATTTATTAACCAGCACCTCGAGGGCCCCAGTGAGGGAAAGAAATTTAGGACAATTATGTATTTTTCCTACTCTGCTTCCCCAAGAATTAGACTTTGCAGCATTGTTAAAAATAGGGGAAAATGTCAGAGAATTCTGTATTGGAATCAATTTCTACATAATTGTCCACAGTGCGAAAGTAGAGACAATATTCTTCTAGCCAAAATTTTTATCTTCTTTTTTGACCTCACAGTCAATCTGCAGAAATCTACCCTTCACTATGCTTTTGTCTCACCTGGCCTGGTGGGGTGCCCCTGTGAACATAAATAGCTTTAGATCTTTGCCTTCTCTTCTTCAGTGAAAATTGGCTTCCTAAGAAGATAAAGGGGGACACTTCCCAGACCTCTGACACTTCTTACCATTTCTTTTTGTCTTTGAACCATAGCTTGAAAGAAAGATACTTTATTAAATGCAAAGTGAGGGAAAACTTCTTGATCAAATTCCATAGTTTTTTTTAAGTCCACATACATAAAATTCTAGTAAAGATCTTTCAAATACAATTTTAAGGAAAGTGGATTACAGGAACATTTATTTTTATTACTTCAGAAAATTTGGGAAGAATATGGCTCTATCCAGACAGAGTGTAGTAAGGATGGAATAAGGTCATCTTCATTTATTTAGAGAAATATAACCGAAGAGACTCGAATAATAATGGAAGAAAAACATTTGAAATTCACTGATTTTGAAATTAGTTGTATGTATTTAAAATTAGTTTCCAGGTTAATATGGGTGTGTGTGGTATAATTATGAAGTAATTAATAGCAAGTTAAAAATAAACTATGTTGATCATGATAATGCCCATAAGCTATGGTGGCTTACATTTATTTTATTAATTTATTTTTATATATTTAATTTTTAAAACTGATACATAACATAAAATTGTACATATTAAAGGGGTGCCATGTGATATTTCAACATGTGTATGCATTGTGTAATGTTTAGACATATTTAGCTCCCCAAATGTGTCTACTTTTTTTTTTTTAAAAAATAAAGTGTTAGTAAATCAGAGGAATTATTATTCCAAAATACTACATATTGTTAATATTATAGAATTTATTTTGGAGTGAGTTTTGAGACTGAACTTTTGGAATTCACCTTTGTAGTTAAGAATGTACCTGGTCTAGATGCAGTGGGCAAGAATAGCTTCATCAAAAGTAGAGCTGTGATTTGTTCAAGTGATGTCTATGAAGTGGTGCCTAGGAAGCTTTGTGTTCTCATTACCAAAAGAACATTGAGAAAAACCCAAATAGAGACTGTTTGAACCAACTTCATCAGAGCTCTGGAAAATAGTCAAAGTTTACAGCTACCAAGTCAATATCTAATTAAAAAAGAAAGAAAGACATCTTCAAACTGGTAGAAAATTTCATGGCATTTTTACTTGTCCTTGTCCCATTTCCTCTTTGGCATGGTAGGTTTTGGTCTTTAGGCAGTGTACTCCTTCTCAGTCCCCTACCTTTAAACTTGAAGGAGCAGAGCAAAATTTAAATTATTGTGTACATCTACTGTAGCTTTTCTGAGAAATATTCACAATATGGCTTCAAGGTAACCATCACTGTTTTATTCAGCTGGACCTTAGGCAGTAAAAGTGGGCATTGCTTTTAAAAGCTGAAAAGTGACTATCTACCTGCACATGTCCAGGCAAAAGAAGAGAAGTGGAGACAAACAACAGGACATCTAAGTCCAGAAAAACTGAAGTGAGACTCTTAGGAAAATTAAGACATTGAAAAGCATTCATGAGTATGGAGGAATCTAAAAAGCCACACACATTCAGGAAAGATGCATGCTCCAAAAAAAAAAAAAACAAAACTAAGAAGACCATAAACATTTACTTTAAGATTATTGCTGACTCATAAGAAGCCTAGCTAAGTGCTGAAGAGGTTTCTAAGCACAGATCCAATTTGTAAAGACAGGAAGAGTTTCTGGTACTCAAATCTCTGTCAAAATATTAGCTGACCACAGAGACATGAGTGATCCTACATAACATGAAATAATTTTTTTTTCAAAAATAGTTTGGGAAAAAACAAGAGCAAGTGGCTTATTCCAAAAACAGAATAAATTAACAAAAACCATCCATGAGGGAAACAAAAAACCACGCTTACTAGCTAAAGACTTTATAACAACCATCTTAAATATGCTTATAACATGAGCAAACATCTAATGAAATCACAGAAACAAGTATAAACAAAATGACAAAATCAAAAAAGAGATTTTGAAAAGGAATCAAATAGAAATTCTGGATATGAAAAATGTAAGAAGTGAGAAAGTTCATTAGAGAGATTCAACATAAAATGTGAACAGGCAGAACTAATAATTACCTAAGTTGGAGATAGAAAATTGGACATTATCAAGTCTGAGGAATGGAAAGAAAAATAATGAAGGAACTCGAAAGATACCATCAAATGGACCAATCCTGACACATTATAGGAGTATTTTAATTTACAAGACAGAGAACAAGAAACAAAGATTATTTGAAGAAATAATGACCAAAAATTCCTAAATTGGCTAAAAGATATGAAGCCTACAAATTCAAGAAACTCAACAAATTCCACGTATGATAGACTCCAAGACCAAGTACTGGCAGTTTCAGTCTCTGGTTTCAAAACGGTGCTGCTGCATTGTACACCTCAGGAGAGGAGAAATAGCATGTCTTCACATGGCCTAAAAACAGAAGAGGGTGAATACACTCCTAAAAATTCTTTTTATAAAACAGCACTAATCCATTCATGTAAGCAGAGCCTTCATGACCTAAATTCCTCCCAAAATTGTTGCAATGGAAATTAAGTTTCCATCACATGGGTTTTGGAGAATACACTCAAATCATCATGCAATGTGTATGAAAACACACACACACACACACACACACACACAATATTATCCAGTCACAAAAAATAATGGAATTCTGATAACATTCTATAAAATTGATCAATCTTGAATACTAATTAAGCCAGATATAAGATAACAAATATTGCACAATTCTTATATGAAATACCTAAAATAGGCAAATTCATAGAAAGTAGAATAGAGATTACTAGAGGCTTAAAGGAGGGAGGAAATGAGAATTATTGTTTTATGGAATAGAGAATTCTGTTTGGGATGATGAGAAAGTCCTGGAAGTGATGATTGTTGCAAACATTCCAAATGCATTCAATGCCACTGAATCACAAACTTAGCAAAGTTAAAATGGCTAATTTTATATTATGTATGCTTTATCACAATTCTCCAAATGTTTGGATTTAAAGTAAAAAGGCTTTCCATGAC